>NW_027513014.1:225000-296386 GCF_048772815.1 Callospermophilus lateralis
AAGGAACTGTGATGAACTTTCCCCCCCTTTGTCAAGCAGGATGAGAGAAGCCCCTAGCTGGTTGCCTGGAGCACACCCACTGCAGAGGGCAATGCCTGCTGGTGACCTAAGAACTGAGTATCTCTTAGGTGAAAAAGTGAAAATCCTTTAAAACCTCTTGTCCCTCCAGATCAAGAGAGTCACAACCTTTCGGCAGAATCCCCTGTGTTTCTCTTTTGTTAGCAAAGCAGTAAACCTCCCTTTTTCTTTTTCTCAAACGCTGTCCTCAATATTAAATTGGTATTAATTGGCTTCAACATCAGGAACCAAAATTTAAGTTACAAATTTTGATACCCTCCCCCGGACCCTGGGACTTTTTGAGAGCTGACTACTGAAATATTAGGAGACGGAGCGTGCTCGGGGTGGAACTGAACCAGAGGAGCTAATCCTGTAAGTAAAAGGAGGGACTGAAGGACTCCCAGCAGCTGCCAAAGCCCTGTTGCTTCAGAGAATTCCCTCCTTCCATCCCTGCACTGTAAGAATTATGCCACCTCTGTCTTATTAAAAAAGAGAATAAGAAAAAGGGGACACTAAATGCAGTAAAGTCACCATGGAGACCCTTGATTTCACATTTCAGGTTGCTTCTCTTTGAAAACATCTGTTCCCCTTGTGGGGACATCTATCGTGCTACAGGTGTAGGAGATTTTTCTCTTATCTGTTATGTTTTAAAGGCTTCTGTCTGTCAGCCATAGTCTGGACCTCCTTTCTGTCTGTCTTGTGTCTTTGTTTCTGGCCCTTAAAGACATGTGCAATAATGTGTTCATATTATAAATTGTTTCTTGGGAATGATCTTAGCTCAATGTGTGTCTAAATGATGACGTTTTATTGTAACAATCTGGTATCTGAATGGGTTTTTGAAGCATTGTACAATCTTGCAGTTAAAAGTCTGGTTCATATAATTGTTTAGTTTATGATTTTAGATAATTTATGCAAGAGAACTTAAATACTTAGCATTGAAAACTAAAGAACTCTATTTCCAAGTTGGCAAGTAACTTCCCAAACATTCAGTCTTATTTTTCACCAGTTTTGAATTGGGTAGACTGGGAAAATATCACAGTGTGTACCAGTGCATTGATTTGGAAAAGGATAGTAAATCATAATATGGTATCTGTTGACAGAACAAGATGTAAAGATATAAAATTTTGTGAATTGTAACTTAAAATTGTACCATAATTTTCAACATCCAAACCTGAAAATTATGGTTAAAATGCCTTAGGCCTGAGGTGTCTGCTCAGAATAGCAGTTTTTCCCTGCTCCTTCCAGACCTCAGCCAGGCCTTATGTTGAAATGCAAATGAAAGAAGCCTACTAGCTCAGTAGGAGACTGATCTGAGGCCTAAGGGGGGGGGAGAAAAAATTACATTGTATGGTATTTACTAATAACTGCCCAGTCACTTTTTCTAGGACTCTTATTTTTTTCCTTAGATTCTGTATTGTTTTTAACTCATGATTTTGATCCTACAGACCTAGGTTAATGTTTTTCTGATCAGTTCTATCTTTGACCAACAGTGGAGTTTTTGAAACATTGCAATGGAGATTTCACCTGTGAAAAGCTACAAGGCCTTTACTATAATTATGTGTGCACACTCTTGTTATGTGTTGTATGTGTATATATACATATGTCCGTATATCATGTATATTATATACAAATTAACATACATAAGGAGCGCTCATAAAAAAAGGAGCACTCACAAAAACAAATTTTAAAAAGCGGATCCAAAGATCTTTAATTTACGTGATTTAAATGGTTCACTTTAAATTGGATAAACAGATAAAAATAAATGTCTTTAAATTTAAGCTTACATGTTTTTCTAGGTGTTCAAAAATCTAATAAAATATTAATGTCGACAAAAGGTCTAATATGCCTTGGTTCTAGGACTTTTCCTTCAACAAAAAAAATGGTCTACACTGTTCAATACTTTTGTCTAATATTTTGATAAATAAATAAATTAAATTTGATATTTGATTACTCATTCATGAGTATTCTTGTTAGATATGTTATTGATTTACTAAGGTCTGTATAAGTTTGTTCTAAAGTCTGTATAAGATTGTAAAAATCAGTCATGTGTAAAAGCCACAAAAATTTCTTAAAACATACGTTTACCAATAACATTGTGTTTATTAAGTTTTATTTTTCTAGAGCAAGCAACCATAAATATTAAACAACTTATTAAATACGATCTGTTATTTTAGAGCACTGTACTGCCATTTCTTTAAAAGCTAAACTTCGTTAATGTAGAAACATCAATGCAATTGTGATGCTATTAATGCGCTCATATCTTCCAGGAATACAAGTCTCTAAGGTAGAAACTTTAAAAGAGCATTATGTGAAGCTGGTGTTCTGAGGTTGTATGGTAAAAAAAAATATATTGGGCATTTATTTACCTTTTATCAATAAGATATGTAAACTTTTATGTTACTTTTTACATTGGGGAACAATTTGAATGTATTTTTATGTTAATGAGAGCCTTAGCTATGAAAAGGATAAAACTTTCAGCGTTTATTTTATTCATGTTTTAAATGTTATATTATATGGTGTTAACTAATGTTCATGTGACCTCAAACAATTAATGTTAACTTTTTAAACTGATATTTAAAAACAAAGATCATCTTTAGAACTAAAACACTTAAGATTTATAAAGAGCCCTGGCTTACTTGAGATAAGGCTCTGTGTCCCAACTTACTACATGTGAGAATGACTACGAAAGCAGTGGGTCAGATGTTATTTCATTTAAAGTTACATTCAAAAGTTCTTTTTTTTTCATATCAAGATTATTAGGATCTCAAACAAGAAATATAATAAATAACTCAGCCTAAAAATTCAGGGTAGCTATTACACGAACTAAGTATATTTACTCTTGTTAAATTTATTTTGTAATTTCCTTATAAGTGATCTAAAGATTCCCTGTTAGTGTTTTACAGAAGTGTTGCTTTAAGAACACAACATGGGTTAATTAAAGATAACAAGTCATCACCAAAAGACAGACAGAAAAATACAGATCCCAATTAATAAAAAGATAAATAATTTTAAATTACAGACATTAAAGCCCAGTACTCTTAATATAAGGCTGCTAAAATTTATTTGCTGGATGTTTAAAATTAGGATTTAAAATTAAAGTTAAATGAAAAGGGCCAAGAAAACCAATATTTGATTCTTGCCTTCTGCGTCAGTCTGTATCCAGGGAACAGGGGACTTCCCTAAAGAGCTTTGCAACTCTGAGCCACTGGAGAACAGAAAGCCAATCAGTGCATTTTCTATGAAGAATACAGTCATCAGAGAAGGGAGACATCCCTGATGCTTCCGAGGGAAGCCACAGGGTCAAGCAAGACCTGGACACACCTAGCGAAAATGGCACTAGCAGAACTGAGAAGCTGCTCTCAAGTTTCCCCAGGAATGACTCCCGTAAAAGCTCAGCTGACTGTTCATAATAGATAGAAACAAAAGTCAGTTTGACTGCTTCATCTTAAACATTTAGGAAAGACAGTTAAACGCAAAATACAGCCATTCCTGGGCATTTTAAATAATAACAGTAATAATAATATTTTAAGGTATACACTTTATGTTAGCCTCCCAAAATAAATAAGACTGGAGGCTACAAAGAAGGGTTCTCAGAGAGGAATGCCTGATAACTATAAAAAGAGACTATCAAGAGGAGCTGCCAGAGGCAGAAGTTTTTAGTTTAAGGCCTACAGATATTCCTAACCTACACAGGTAATATTGGAGTTTGCTAGTACAATTATTCAGCCTTGAGTAACAGAATTAAGGGTTTCTCTATTAGACACAGAGGTCATACTAGTAAAAGAATTTTGCAGGATCAGATGGTATTAAATTATAACACTGTATTTTATGGGGAGGGACAACTGTAACCCTAAATGTTAAATATTAAGTTGACAGTCCTGATAACTGGGGATATTTAAGACTGGTGAGGGAACTTCTTTACAGTGACATGTTCCAGCTGCTGCAACATTTATTCAGTACTCATGTATTTTGTTTCTCTCATAGAAGAACCTATCCCCAGATGACTTTACAACCTGTACTTCCCCAACCGGACTTCAAACCGAACTGACTTCGAAAAGGCAACTCATGTCTCTCAGACCGTACCCCCTCACGTCACCCTCTCTCAGCTCAGAATAAGTCAAAATGAGTGACGCCTCGCTTCTTACTACAATGGAGCCAAAAATAAATAGACTATCAATATAAGTAATTAATTAAGTCAGTAAAATCAGGGAGACCGGTTTTGGGTGAGTTCAAAAAATGGGGAGACTGTTACCTGAGGAATTAAATTTCCCTCAGTGCTCGTCCCCTATTCTATCAAAGATTTGAAAGGGACACATTAGAAAATGGGGGAATGATAGACCCAACCTGATATTTTATTTAAATTGGAGCCATCTTGACACAAAGCCATGAAAAGATAATTTTGGCTTAACTATAAATTACAGCAAATTCTGAACCTGCTTTGAATGCCTGCCCATGCCTTGAACTCACCCATGCATGGCTCTCTGACCAGATAACAGCCCTCTCTGAAACTTTATTTACACCTCATAAATATTGGCCTTCCCTGGCCAGACGACACTCTCTGAGGCTCTAATGGTTCTCATAAATTCTGATGTTGGGGCCAGCAAAAAAAAAATGTAAACTATCATTAGTGTGATGCTTGTCAGAGTTCTGTTATCTGTAACCACCCTTTTCTGTAACATTCTGCGCTATAAAGCCATTCTGTAGGAAAGGTGGGGTTGCTCTCTTGTTTCCGCGGTTTTGGGAGGGAGACACAGCCCGGGTGGTGGAAATAATAAGTTTGCTTTAATTTGATTTTAATTGGAGTCATTGGTCATTTCTTGCGTCCTGGTCTAAAAGGTAAACACTCCACCAACATGGAGCTCTGCCTGCCTAAAGACTACTTGAGAAACTGCCTCTGAGGATGGGCACTTGACATATATGTTGTTGTCAGGAGCTTTAGCTTCCATTCTAAGGAGACCATTAAAGCTGAGTCTGCATCTATGTGACCTGGAGGACATTGTTTCTTATTTTCCAAATAACATGAGGCAGCAGTGCTGACTTCTCTCTTTGTAGGTAAACTGTGGCCACTGAAAGCTAAGTGTCTCCGCATGTGGACTGTGAAGCCATTTGGTCATCCTCCACTTTTCATGGTGTTTCTTGCTGCTGCACTGGGAGTTTGGTATTTGCTTCACGAAATACAAGGAGTTCAACTGGGACACAGTGCTGGAGGGAGTCCTGTCACGTGTGGTGGGTCAGGGTCTGCAGGAGAATGCACCAACCAGGCTTCTATTCCACATAGCTCGTCCCCTTAACCATAGCAACCTGATTCTGAACATTGCCCTGAAACATCTCCATATAACAAGATGCCTTTTATGGAGAGGATTCAGACATATACGTGATTTCTGTCTGCACCATGTCAGCCACAAGCCATTTGGAAGTCAATGACAGATCCACATGGCTTGACAAGAGATGCTTTATCACACACCTGCACATCACAGCTCTGGGCCCACTACTCAGCAGCCTCCAACATACTGGTATCTGTGTTATACACCGTTTTCATGAAACCCAGTCAATCAAGGCACTGTCTGGTACCCTCATGATTAGCAACAGGACATCCAAAGATTCTCCAGGGCCACCTGGTCATGGGAATTTCAAAAATTTCATGGTATTTATCTAGCCATTTTTCAAGGATGAATTTGGGGAAACTGTGGGTTTAAATTCATTCAGGAACCATTAAATTTTGAAGAAGCACATTTCAAGGAAAGCTCTGGTGAACTCTCAGAGGCAAGGCTTCCCAAAGAGTGACCCAAAGGACACATGAAGCCAGGCCCATTGAGGTCTCCAATGTAAGGTCCATGTATGTTTTGACTCTCAACTATGGCGGCCAATCTTTCAGAATAAAGTCATGTGATATCCAGGCTGAGTTTGACAGTACTCTTTGGAAAGCCACCCTTTTCTATATCTCTGTTTTCAAGGGTGAATCTCATGCATGGCCACCTAAAATCCCAACACAATTTATGGCAATACTTCTCTGAGGTCAGTTCCATTACTCAGTCTCTATGGGAAATCACACCATAGTTCAAGCTCAGGTGGACCCAGGCATCTTTACCAACCACCACACAGCTGACCACAATTAAAACCAAAACACTCCCACATGGCCCTCATCTTCTTCCACATATACACTCATCATAACCTCTGGCTGGAGGTTTCCATGAGGGGCGCAGCCCAAGACACTGTCCAAAATAAGCACACTTGTGCCTCATTTGCCTAAAGTCAGCTTGGCCTGGACACCCTTCCTGTGAACAAAGAGTGATCAATTAGTCCTGCTCTATAACTGCTCCGCTTCTCCAATTTGAGGCCTACTGACTGTCTGGTATAGATTCTTCATGAGAATTTGTGTCATGAGAAAACTCAAGCAACTATCGGCTAGCCTCTAGAGGGCTTTGAAGAACTCATTTGACCCAAAGAATTCCTATTTTCACTTGATGGAGGTCAGGAAGGTTACAAAAGATGGCGAGACACTTCATCCACAAAGACTGCTCTTTTGGCCATTTTGGTTATGAATGCACACTTGGAAACTTTCTTTAGATGCATCAGATGCTGACAATCTAATCCACTGCCTCACAAAGGGCCAAGAGGCTGATTCAGCCACATCCCTTTCCAAAGCAATTAAGCAAAGAGCCACAGGTGATGCCCATTCATTTCCGTTTGTAAACTGTTTTCTTCAGGCTTCACAAAGGGGTGGCCTGAGGCAAAGACCTTCCTGACATTCAGGACAACAGAACAATAGGTAAGCAAAAAGCCCAAAGCAGTGTTTCTCCACTGAGACTTTACTGGTCACACAGAATTCTGAGTTTTTGAGATGCTCCCATTCCCTTCAGCTATTAAGTACATGCCCATGTCAGAGAGCTTGGAGGTGGTGTATATCTTGGAAACAAAACCATGAGGCTATTCTGGAGAGTGCCCCGTATTCAAGAAGAAGAGAGAAACTTAGGAAGGTAGTAGGTGTTGCCCATCCATAAGGCAAGCCACTCTCCATTCTTAAATTGGGCAGGATGAATGCTGGGAAGCTTTCTACCAGACAGGACACAACCATTGATGCATTCTCTTTTCAAATGTCTATAACCATGTATACAGTGGGATACACAGAAATAGAAACACTCATGTTGTCAAACAAATTTCTAAAAACATTCCACTCCAAACAAACAAACTGACTTATTCTCAGAACATGAGACTAAACAACAAACTCATAGGGACACCCACAACAGCACCTCCTTCCCCCAAGTATGTCTGTGACTATCCTCAGTGTCCTCTGACTGGTGGGCCATACTATGTTCCCCGAAGTGGCCTGTTCTGTCTCAGATCTGGTCTTCTTTGCCAACTCTTTGAAGTTGTCAGGAGCCATGGTTGAGCCACTACCTGCTTTCTCAGAAAAGGCTTCTATTCAGACCTCTCCTGGCATTTGGCCATCATCACTTAAGTAGGTACCAAGAAAGACTGACTCTGTCCTTGATAAATCCAAACAATTGAGACCACTGGGACTGGGACTGGGACTTCTCTGGGTGCCTGGCAGTCAATCACCAAGGAAGTGTGGTAGGTGACTTCCTTCAGGAAATGAATGAGGTCACTGCCTTGGCAACCACTTTGTACTAACAGTTGCTTCCAAGGGTCCCATGAGATGGAGTCTGCCCCTACTTCCTGTGACACTTACACAAGTTAGAATGGTATATCAACCACAGGCACCCAGGAACAGCTCTCCACACAGGCCTGGGCCTGGTTTGGTCCATTTAATCTACATTAAGAAGAGAGAGGCTGATTCAGTCACATTCCTTCATCCTGACCAGGTTGTTTGACATGGAAGTTGACTTTTGCTCTCTCACATGCTTCATAGGTGCCTACATCTTGTTCAGGGATGATTTCTGCATGGAACTTTGAGGTTCTCAGCAGGTGGAAGATTGCCTACATTCCTGTATTGTAAGATCAACAATTTCCCTGTTCTTTTGTAAAGTTAGATTGAGGGAAGAGTGTATGGTTAAGGTTAATAACAGGTTCGATTTCGATTAGGAATCATTTTGCAGAATAAATAATGGTATTGGAAACCTGTGATATTTACATGAATATGCGGTGAAATATAAGTATGAAAACAGAAATCTAGGTAAGATTTGAAGTCCATAAGGGCGTTGGGTGGCCTGGACCCCATCCTTTGAAGCAGGAATGATCAAATAGCCCTGCTGCTAATACTGCTCTTCTTCTCCAATTTGAGGCCTACTGACTGTCAGGTATATATTCTTACTGTGATTTGGAGTCATGAGAAAACCCAAGCACCTATGGGCTAGCCTCTTCAGGTCTTTGAAGAACTCATTTGACTCAAAGGATTGCTATTCTCACTTGAAGGTAGTCAGGAACTGAAAAGGTCATCGAACGTTGGAGGAAAAGACCAACAAGAAACTGTCTCATGCCAAAAGAAATGGTTTATTGGGGGTCCAGCATCTGGGGCTCAGAGCTCACTCCAGAGGAGGAAAGAAAAAAGATCCCCGAGAACAACTTGAGCAGAGTTTATATACATTCTTTAGAGAGGGCAGGGACTTTACATACATCATAGCCTCCTTTAGGAAATCATCATACGCCTCAGGAAAATCAATTAGCAACTCTAAAACAAGATTAGCACATCCATTGGCGGGAACAGGTCGGGCAGGGTTTGATTTTTTAGCCCTGAGAAGGGGTATACATTTAAACTGGTTGGTTGAAGCCCTGAGATGTATTCGTGCTGAGCTGCAGGGTTTCTGGGAAGGGGTTGTTTAGCTACTAGGTGGTCAGGGAAGATTTCAACACACATCTAATGGGCAGTTCTGGGAATTGTCTTAACTGCCACAGGAATTTCAGGTTCTGAGTGCAGCTTGGAAACTTTACAAAACCTGGTTCTTTACGTTTCAATTTAAATTTCTTTTATTCTTTCATTTTCCACTCCTTTTTCTGACTACTTTTAATCTTAAAAGTAATGAATCATAATTATTGCGGGTTCTCAGATTCTATTTCTGCCAGTGGATAGTATTTTTATCTGATTACCATGAGTTTTTTCCTGCCCAATCTGAACCTGGAGAAAGGAAACTATGCAGTTTAGCAAACAAGGTCCCACATTTAGTAACACCATAAGGATGATCAGGGGTCCAGCTAAGTCTGATAAAAGTTTAGTTAACCAAGAGGACTGGGTAAACCATGACTCAAAACACCCTTGTTGAATCTCCCTTTCTCTCTGGTGCTCTTCAAGGCATTTTCTCAATTTACTCATGGATTCTTTAAAACTCCACTATGGTCAGCATAAAAACAGCATTCTTCTCTCAGTGAAGCACAGATGCCCTCCTCCCTCATGAAGAGGAGGTCTAATCCTTGCCTTTTCTGTAAAACAACCTCAGAGAGAGAGGTTAAGGATTCCTGCAAAACTGTGATGGAGGTATCTAACGTTTTCAAGTCTTGATCTATTGCTGTTTCTAATCGGGCCATTTGTTGTGACCCACGGATCATAGCAGCTGTTCCCGTACCCACTCCTGCAGTAACTCCTATCCCCAGTAGGATGGGTAGAGTAAGAGACACTGGCTCCCGGTGAAATCAGGTTGTTAGTCCCCCTAGTAGACCTTCAAATTATTCTGCATCATCATAGAGCACCCTGGGGAGTATCTGCACCATTACACAATAATTTACAGAGCTATCTAATACCTGGGCTGAAATGCAAGGAGTTCTGATTGTGTGGAGTTCAGTACCATAATGGTTCCTTTAATTAGTTCCCAGGGGGAGGAGTCAGCTGTATTCTGGACTGGCAATGTAGGCAAAGACCGAAACCAGGAAGTATGAGATGGTAGATGGGTTCTGGTAGATCTAGGCATGGGAGGTTTAGGAGGTTTAATTCCTGGCTTGAGGGGATTGGGCCCTATTGCTGTGGGCTTTTCTTCCTTTTTAAGCTGTATGGTGAACCAGAGAGCAAAGTCATAACCAGGGCCATAAATATAAAATCGCATTCCCCTAGTATTTCCCATAGGCCATGTTGTTCTGAGGTATCCCCTTCCTTTGGAAGTGAAAGTTATTTGAGGGGGTAACATAGACTATTCTTTCCACAGCGAGTTTTTGACACCGCTTGGCTAGCGGCACATTTCTTGGGATCAATCCAGGTGTCATTTGGTCCTACCTGTATCATACTGTCTGGAGAGTTTGGGTTCCACCATGCACTCCCGTTTGTTCACATCCCCAAGATCTACAATAAAAGTCAATGGGTCCTCCACAGGTTTGGGCCTGTTTGCAACTTTGGAAATCAGCTGGGCACACATAAAAATCAAGACTGGCTAGTTTACACCTCAGTTGGGGAGATGACATCCATAATTCATGGGGTAAGGTGGTCTATGTTGCCCTGGTTTGGGTTTGAGTGGGATATGTGTGGGGTCCTCTATGTCAGGGAGATCCCAGTCAGAGAGGCCTATAACAAGCTGACAAATGTCTCGGTGGAGAGATGGCCACCTAGTCCATAAGGCAGCTGTATGTGAAATAGACCACACTACTTGCCCAGTAGGATTTATAACTTGCCATTGTTGCTGAACAGGCTGATGGGGATTAGGAATGCTGGTGGCCAGGGGAAGAATCCATAGCCCTATCCACACGACAGACACGCAATTTGAGAGGGTTACCAGTCAGTTTCAGTTTCCAGCCGGAATCTGTACAGGGCACAGGCTTGAGATGTGAGGCATGTATCCAGGAAGTGATCCCATCCAATTTCACCACTGTAGGTGTTATAAGAAACACCTGGTATGGTCCTTTCCAGCGGGGTTCCAGGGATGACACCTGATGCCGTCTCACGTAGACTAAGTCTCCCACTTGATAACAATGTGGGGTTTCTTTGTCTCCAGGCTGATAAGCAGTGGCCAACTATTTCCACAGGTATCGCTGGGTGCTGGGTTTGTTCAAGGGCTTTAAGTCTGTCAAGCAAGGGTGTGTGAAAGGAATCATTAAGTCTCGAGTTGGGGTTAGGTCCCTTACTGGAGGAGGGGCACCATAGAGAATTTTATAATTGGTGAGGTTACACAAAGAGGCATAGAGGTTATTTCTTGCAGGAAACAGTGCATAAGATAGGAGCATAGTCCAATATTTTATGCCGGTCTCCAGGCTTAATTTCGTTAAGGTCTCTTTGATGGTTCTATTCATCCTTTCTACCTGTCCTGAGCTCTGGGGTCTATAAGCACAATGTAACTCCCAATTAATCCCCAGGGTCCTGGCGAATCCCTGACTTACTTGGGCTACAAATGCCGGTCCATTGTCGGACCCTATTACCTTAGGCAAGCCGGACCTTGGAAAAATGTCTTCTAGGATCTTTTTGACCACCATCTGAGCCATTTTTTTCTTCATGGGGAAGGCTTCGACCCATCCTGAAAAAGTACCTACAAAGACTAGGAGATATTTAAGTCCATAACTTGCTGGCTTAATTTGAGTAAAGTCCACTTCCCAGAATTGTCCTGGTCTGGTTCCTCGTAAGTGCTTCCTGCAGGAAGCTTGGATGGGTAAGTATTAACTAATTGACAGACTTGACAAGCTCTAGTCACCTGCTCAGCTATTTCTTTCCTCTTTGAGTCAGTCAATAATAAGTCCTTTCTTCGGTCCTTTAAGAGTGCCTACAACTTCTTTGAGTCTAAGTGGGTGAGCTAGTGTAAGTCTTTGACATAAAGGTGGGCTTTTTGAAATTGTAAACTTGGCTCTGTAGGGTCCCAGAGTTCTGTATCTGTCTCCTCAGATGATAAGTTGCCTGAAGGTTCCGGAGCTGCCAAGTCTCCTGATTTTTGTTCCCCCCCATGTGGAAAAAGTTAACAGAGTCACTTCGTTTAGGGCTGGCAATTAAGCTTCCTCATCTGCCCTTCTGTTTCCAACCACCACGGGGTCGTTTCCCTTCTGGGGCCCTGGACAGTGCCCTATAGCTAGTTCTTTAGGGCCCTGCACTGCTGAGAGAAGGTGGAGGATCTCATCTTCATTCTTTATTTCTTTCCTGGAAGAGGTTACTATTCTCTTTGCTGGTAAATAGCCCTGTGCACATGAGCAGTGGCAAATGCATAGTGGCTGTCAGTGTATATGGTTGCCCTTTTGCATGTTGCTAGTTCCAATGCTTTCGTAAGAGCAATCAGTTCTGCTTTTTGGACTGATGTCCCTTCTGGGAGACCAGAGGACCAGATGACATTAGTTTTGCTAAGTACTGCTCGTGCAGCCCGCCGCTTACCGTCTTGGAGAAAGCTGCTGCCGTCCGTAAACCATACGACTTCAGGGCGAGGCAGTGGCTGATCCTTCAAGTCTTGTCGTATACTGGTTTTCTCTGCCAGTATGTTTTGACACTCATGAGCGACGGGTCCTGATGATACTTCTGGCAGCAGTGTAGCCGGGTTGAGTGGAGCAGGGGGTCCCAGCATTATACTGTCTTTGTCAAGCAAGAGGCTCTGGTAGTGCTTAATTCTGGAGTTTGATAGCCACCTCTCTGGAGGCTGGCAGATGATGCTCTCCAGGGCATGGGGGACGATAATGGTGAGCTTCTGTCCCAACGTTCATTCATGAGCATCTTTTATTAGAAGGGCTGCCACTGCTATAGCTCTTAAGCAAAGGGGCCACACGCTAGCCACTGGGTCCAGTTTTTTTTATAAGAATGCTACTAGCCATTTCCAAGGTCCCAATGTCTGAGTGAGCATTCCCCGTGCTATTCCTTTCTTTTCTTCTATGTAGAGATTGAAGGGTTTATCTACATCTGGTAGTGCTAAGGCTGAAGCAGAGAGCAGCACCTTTTTTTGACATTATCAATAGCTTGTTTGTACTCAGGGGTACATTGGAAGTGGGCATCCCCTTTTATCAGAGTGTATAAAGGTGCAGCCAGAGATGCGAACACAGGAATCCATAACCTGCAAAAGCTGGCAGTCCCAAAAAACGCTCTGAGTTGTCTCTTATTAGAAGGGGGAGGTATCTGCACAACGGTTTGTTTTCTGGGCTCAGTGAGCCATCGTTTGCCACCCCTAAGAGAATAACCCAGGAAGATTACTTCTTGCTGACAAAAGTGGGCCTTTTGGCAGAAGCCCTATATCCAAGCCGAGCAAGCTCGAATAATAGTGCTTGGGTCCCAGACTCAGAGTTCTCCTTGGTGTCGGCTGCCAGTAGCAGATCATCCACATATTCGAGTGGGGTGACTTCAGGGTGGGCAGTTCTGAAGTCGTTGAAGTCCCTGTGGAGGGCATCATCAAAGAGAGTGAGGGAGATTTTGAACTCCTGTGGGAATCTAGTCCTGGTTAATTGGCCAGATGTTCCAGTTTTTGGGTTTATCCACTTGAAAGCAAACAGCAACTGACTGTCCTTATGTAGGGGCAAGCAGAAGTAAGCATCTTTTAAGTCCAGCACAGTGTACCATTCCCGCTCCGGATTCAGAGTGCTAAGCAAATTATATGGGTTGGGTACTGTGGGGTGAATGTCCTGCACTCTGTTGTTGATCTCTCTTAGGTCTTGAACAGGATGGTAGTCCCCAGTTCCTAGCTTTCTAACTGGTAGCAGCGGGGTATTCCAGGCTGATTGACAGAGCCTTAAGACCCCAAGAGTCAGGTATTTCTGAATATGGGGCCTTATCCCATCCTTAGCTTCTTTGCTTAGGGGATATTGTTTAACACTGATTGGAGAGGCAGAGACTTTTAATTATACTGCTATTGGAGGTTGTTTAAGGGCTAGACCTAACCCAGCAGTTTCTGCCCAGACATTAGGATAATCTTTTATCCATTTCTGTGCGAGTTTGCTTTGTTGATCAGTTCTAGGGGACACGAACAGTGATGTTCACCTTCTACGGACATAGTCAAAGCCGTGACTATGGGAGCTTTTACTGAAGGCTTTAGAAACTCCACTTGGGGACCATCAGGGATAAAGGTTATTCTAGACCAGAGTTTGGTAAGCAGATCCCTGCTCATCAATGGGGCTGGACATTCTGGGATTACTAGAAAAGAGTGTGGACTTTTCCATTTACTAGGTTCATAATCCTCTTTTTTGTCCAAGCCTGATATCTACTGCCATTAGCCCCTTGAACTAGAGACCATTTATTTATTTATAGGGGGCCCAGTGGGGTCTTAAAGGCTGAGTATCCTGCTCCTGTATCCATTTCAAAGTTCACTGGAATCCCCTCCACTTCAAATGTTACCCTGAGATCGGGGAGGGGATCCAAGCCCCGACTTTCTTAGTCCTCTTCTAGAGTCAGCATGGCGGGCTCGTGTGGCTGCTCCTTTTTGGGCCACTCTTTGGCTCAGTGTCCTTTTTCTTTTCAGTAGGCACATTGATCTGATGCCAGGGGCAGCCTTTGGCGTGGGCCCAGGTATCCCTTTCTGTCTCCCTGCATTTAACCTTCTGGAGTATTTTTTGCTGTGAACAAAACCTTAGCCAATGCTTTAGTCTGCCTTTTGCTCCTTTCATCCTTCTTTTGTTCCCTTTCCTTCTCTCTCCTCTGTTCCTTCTCCTCCTCAATTTCTCTCTTATAATATACTGTCTCAGGTTCTCTGACTAAATCTCTTAAAATCATATCTTGTAATCCATCTAGACATTGTAACTTTCTCTTAATATCTAGGGCAGCCTGCTCGATAAAGGCCATTGCAACAGATGTCTTTTGGTCCTCTGCCTGAGGATCAAAAGAAGTATATTTCCTTTATGCTTCCATAATTCTCTCCTGAGACATACAGGGAGACTCATTAGGCCCTTGGATAATCTCTCTTACATTGGCCAAATTAGTCGGCCCTCTGGCGGTCGCTTGGTGACCCGCTATACCCGCTATTAGAGCCCGGCGATAAGTGGACAGATGCTACCTACCTTCAAAGTTGTTGGGTTCCCAGTTGGGACGGTTCATTGGCCCGTAGGGACGGAGAGGGAGCATCACAGGGGATTCTGAGTTTTCTATTATCCATCACCGCCGGGTTCCTTTAGGTGGCCCAGCTTCCTCCAGGGGAGGAGGGGCTGCTGCTGCTGCAGGGAAGTCCCGTGGAGGGCTTGAGTCTGGCCCAATTGCCTCTAGCAGCTGAGAGGCTGAGTCAGCGGTGGGAGGATCATCTGGAACATGTTGGGGGTTGGGGAGCGAGGGTAGAGAATGAGGAGGGGGAAGAGTATCCAGTCTTGTGACTCAGGGAGAATGGTGGGGAGAGCGGGAGTTGTGGAAGGTTTGAATGATATAATCATGAGGGAAGGGGTATATGTCTGTTGATCTGGGTGGCCACGTGGCCCCAGCTGAAAGACAATATCTCTGACTTTTCGGATTAGAGGGAAGTGGAAGGATCCTTCTGGTGGCCATCCGACGCCCAGGATGGGCCATTCTGAAGCTCAGAGAGTCTGCCAGCTCTGGCGTTTTACTGAAAAAGAAAGATTCTGGGCCCTTGAGCGGACATCAGTCCAATGATCAAGGGTCAGGGACAGAGGCATAGAAGTGCTTTGTCCCATAATGGAAGTTACTCAAACAGGGACAGTGAAGACACAAACTCGACACACACAATGACAAACAGTAAACGTTTACCATGAGTCCAAGACAACGATTAGAACTGAGTAACTGGCAAAACCTGATGGGTTAGACAATAAATACAGACAGTAAACTCAACCTGAGTTCAGAACAATGAACAAAACTGAGTAGCTGGCAAAACCTTTTGGGCTGGAAAACCGAATCCTGAACAAAATATAACCCAGTTGAGGAAACTACTATTCCTTGATTTCCCTAGTCCTCTGGAGTGCCCCCAGGGACGTGACCTTTGGCTCTGTGACACTTCTGTCAGCCAACATAGGAGAGACCTAATGCCCTCACCCACAGCAACTTTGCCACGCCTTAAACGGAAACCCAAAACAAGAAACAGGCGCCTTACTTACCCTAAGAGAAGTCAGTTGGCGTCTTTGGTCCGCTGCTGCCGAATATCTCACCTGGGGCCTCCAGATGAAAAGGTGGGGCGAAGGTCGGAGAAAAACACCACCAAGAGACTTTCTCGTGAAACAGAAAAGGGTTTATTGGGGGTCCAGCATGCTGGGGCTCAGAGCTCACATCAGAAAAGCAAACAACAAAGAGCCCAGAGAACAATTTGAGCAGAGTTTATATACATTCTTTAGAGAGGGCAGGGACTTTACATACATCATAGCCTCCTTTAGCAAATTACCATGTACCCTGGGAAAATCAAATAACAACTCCAAAACATGATTAGCACATTCATTGGCGGGAACAGGTCGGGCAGGGTGTGATTGGTCAGCCTTGTGAAGGGGTAGACATTTAAACTGATTGGTTGAAGCCCTGAGATGTATATGTGCTGAGCTGCACGGTTTCTGGGAAGGGGTTGTTAAGTAACAAGGTCGTCTGGGAAGATTTCAACTCACATCTAATGGACACACCAAAGAATTGTCTTTACTGACTCAGGAATTTCAGGTTCTCAGTGCAGCTTGTAAACTTTACAAAACCTGGTTCTTTACGTTTCAATTTCAATTTCTTTTATTCTTTCTGAACTTTACAAAGGAAGGCCAGAGACTTCATCCACAATGGCTGCTCTTTTTGCCATTTTGGTTTTGGATGCATGCATGGGATCTTTTTTAGATCCATTTTGTGCTGATATTCTAAGCCACAGCCTCACACAGGGTCAAGAGGCTGATTAAGACACATCGCTTTCCAAAGCAATTACTTCTCTGAGGTCAGTTACAGAACTTAGTCTCTGAGCAGAATCACACCAGAGTTCAAGCCCAGATGGACCCAGTCATCTCTTCCAACCACCACACAAATGACCACAATTAAAACCAAAACACTCCCCCAAGGCCCTCATCTTTTTTCATATATACACTCATCATAACGTCTGGCTGGAGGTTTCCATGAATGGCGCAGTCCAAGAGAGTGTCCAAAATAAGCTCACTTGCCCCTCATTTGCCTAACCTCAGGGTAGCCTGGACACCCTTCCAGTGAACCAGAATTGATCACATAGGTCTGCCGTTAATACTGCTCTGGTTCTCCAATTTGATGCCTACTGACTGTCAGGTATAGATTCCTTATGTGATTTGGAGTCATGAGAAAACTGAAGCACCTCTGCAGGGCTTGGAAGAACTCATTTGACAAAAAAGATCACTATTCTCACTTGATGGACATCAGGAAAATAACAGAGGAAGGTGAGAGACTTCATCCACAATGACTGATATTTTTGCCATTTTGCTTTTGGATGCACACATTGGATCTTTCTTTAGATCCATCAGGCACTGAGAATCTAAGCCATAGCTTCACAAAGGGCCAAGAGGCTGATTCAGACACATCCCTTTCCAAAGTAATTAAGCAAAGAGCCACAGGTGATGCCCATTTATTTCCATTTTAAAACTGTTTTCTTCAGGCTTCACAAAGGGTGGCCTGAGGCAAAGACCTTCCTGACACTCAGGACAACAGAACAATAGGTTAGCAAAAGGCCCAAATCATGGTTTCTCCACTGAGACTTTCCTGGTCACACTGATATCTGAGTTTTCTGAGATGCTCGCCATTCCCTTCAGCTAACCAGTACATGGCCATGTCACAGAGCTTGGAGGTGGTACATATCTTTGACACAAAATATGAGCCTATTCTGGAGAGTGGCCAAAATTCAGGAAGAAAACAGGAAATTAAGAAGGTTGTAGGTGTTGCCTTTCTATAAGGCGAGCCACAGTCCATTCATAAATTGGGAAGAATGAATGCTGGGAAGCTTTCTACTAGACAGGACACATCTATGGATGCATGCTCTTTTCTAATGTCTACAACCACAGACACACTGGGATACACAGACCTAGAAACACTCACCTTGTCAAAGGACTTTCTAGAAACAGTTCACTCCAAACCAAACAAACAGCCTTTCCTACCTATTCTCAGAACATGAGACAAAACCACACACTCACAACCACACTCAAAAAGTCACCTCCTTCCCCCAAGTAAGTCTGTGACTATCCGAAGTGTCCTCTGACTGGTGGGCCATACTATGTTTCCCCAAAATGGCCTGTCCTGTCTCAGATCTGTTCTCCTTGTCCAACTCTGTGAAGTTGTCAGGAGCCTGTGCTGACCACTACCTGCTGTCTCAGGAAAGGCCCATTTTCAGAGGTCTACTTGAATTTGGCCATCCTCAAATCTTTAGGTACCAAGAAAGACAGACTCTGTCCTTGTTAAATCCAAACAAGTGAGCCTACTGGGAATGGGACGGGTACTGGCTCTTTGTGCCTGGCTTCCTGGATCCCAAGTTCAGAGAGTTCCATCCCCCAAGAAGTGAGGTAGGTCAATTCCTTCAAGAACGGAATGAGGTCACTGCCTTGGCAACAACTTTGTCCTAACAGTTGCATTCAAGGGTCCCTTGAGATGGAGGCTGCCACTACTTCCTGTGACACTTTCAGAAGTTAGAATTGTATATCAACCATAGGCACCCAGGAGAAGCTCTCCACACAGGGTTGGTTTGGTCCATCTTCTTTATATCAAGAGGAGAGAGGCTGATTCAGATACATCCCTTCATCCTGACTAGGTTGTTTGCCTTGGAAGATGACTTTTGCTCTCTCAGGCCCTTCATAGCTGCCTAAATCTTCTCCAGGGATCATTTCTGCATCAACCTTTGAGGTTCTCAGCAGGTGGAAGATCCCTTACATTCCTGTATTGTAAGACCAACTCTGTCCCTGCTCTTCTGCAAAGTTAGATTGAAGAACAGTGTATGGTTAGGGTTAATAACATATTCTATTTGGGTTAGAAATTATTCTGCTGGACAAATAATGGTATTGGGTACCTGCGATATTCACAAGAATATATAGGTGAAATATAAGTATGAAACCAAAATTCTAGGTACGATTTGAAGCCAGAAGGACATTGGGCCCTTTAGTGGTATACTTAGCTTTGAATTATGTTCTGCACAGATGTCTCAGATAAATCAATATGCAATGGCATAGGACCTTGTACCTTGGATGATTGAATGTTCAAGAGAACATCCAGTCAAAAAGGAATAGTCGGTAGGAATAGGAAGATGGTCAGTAGGTTTAGAAAAAAGAGTGAGTATAAGATTTGGACAAAAGGTTCATTAGCAATAGGGTTTCGGGTAGAGAGTGAAAGTAAATATGAGCACATATAAAGAGTCAGTCACAATGATGAACTGGGGAAAAATATGTAGGAAAGCAGATATTAATAGAGACATTAGGAAATCAGACAAAGTATAATGTGAGTGATAGGATTAGGCATTTTCAATATGGTTGAGGTGGAATATATAATCTTAGGAAGAAAGAAATATGCAGTCACCAGTAGGATTGACATTTGAGAGCATTAGGCAACCAGGACATGGTTGTTTTTAGTAATCCATGCTCACTTTTCATTTTGCTTTGGTGAAAGGTTAATAAAATAGGTATTTGTCACTTCCTGTTTTTCTTTATGCTTAACAAAACACTGTTGAAATCTTGAGAACTGTTTGCTAATTTTGTTCCCAAAATGTGCTGTCCCCAACTGCCAAACTGCAGAGTGTACTCCCTCACCCGGTTGCACAAAAACTGCCCACTTGCCCTGACCCATCAATTAATTTCCCTCCCTGCCCTCTCCAAAAAATTATATAAGCTCTGTTTAAGTTGTTCTCAGGGCTGTCTGCTCTAGTCAAGTGAGCTCTGAGCCCCAGCATGCTGGAACCCCAATAAACACTTTGCTGTTGCTGAGTGAAAATGGTATACTGTTCTGTACTTAAAAGATGCTTTCTTTTGCTTGCCTCTGCATAAAGATAGTCAGTTGCTGTTTGCTTTCGAGTGGGTAGACCCAGATAAAGGAACTTCTGGTCAACTAACTTGGACTAGACTCCCACAGGTGTTCAAAACCTCACCCAGTCTCTTTGATGAAGCCCTCCACAGAGATCTCAACAACTTCAGAATTACGCACCCCAAAGTCACCCTGCTTCAATATGTGGATGTCCTGCTACTGGCAGCTAACAACAAGGAAAACTGTGAGTCTGGGACCCAAGCACTATTATCCGAGCTTGCTCAACTCGGGTATAGAGCTTCTGCCAAAAAGGCCCAAATTTGCCAGCAAGAAGTAATCTTCCTGGGTTATTCCCTTAGGGGCGGAAATGATGGCTCACTGAGCCCAGAAAACAAACCATTGTGCAGATACCACTTCCATCTAACAGGAGACAACACAGAGAGTTTCTTGGGACTGCTGCCTTTTCAGGTTATGGATACCTGGGTTTGTGTTCTTAGCTGCTTCTTTATACCCGTTGTTAAATAAGGATGCCCAATTCCAATGGACCCTTGAGCACCAGCAAGCTTTTGATAACATTTAAGAACACTGACACTGAACTCCTCAACTTCACTGAGCCCAGCCTGCAATTTCAGAAAGCCCTACACTACGTTAAAAATGTACATCAACTTACTCACCTTGGTTCAAAGAAACTGCAGGCATTCCTGAAAGATCAGGAACAGAGATTTCGACTAACTTACTCACAGTGAAAAAAAATAACTGAACGGGTAACAAAAGCCTGTCGGTTCTGTCAATTGGTTAATGCTTACCCTTCCAAGCTTCCTGCAGGAAAGCACCTACGATGAACCAGACCAGAACAATTCTGGGAAGTAGACTTTACTGAAATTAAGCCAGCAAGGTATAGACTTAAATATCTCCTAGTCTTTGTAGATAAATTTTCAGGATGGATTGAATCCTTTCTCACAAAAAAAAAAAAAAACAAAACAAAAAAACCCGGCTCAAACGGTGGTCAAGAAGATCCTGAAAGATATTAAGATATTTTTTCAAGACAAGGCCTGCCTAAGGTAATAGGGTCTGATAATTGAACGGTGTTCATGGCCCGGGTAAGTGAGGGCTTAGCCAGGACCCAGGGGATTAATTGGAAGTTACATTGTGCTTCTAGACTCCAGAGCTCAGGACAGGAAAAAAAAAATAAATTGAACCATTAAAGAGACCTTAACGAAATTAAGCTTAGAGACCAGCATAAAATATTAGACTATGCCCCTGCCTTATCCACTGTTTCATGCAAGAAATACTCCCTCTGTTTCTTTGTGTAAACTCACCCCCTATGAATGAATTTCTCTATGGTGCACCTCCTCCGGTAAGGCATGTAACCCCAACTCTAAGACCTAACGATGCCTTCCACACCCCCTTGCTTGACAGAATTAAATCTCTTGAAAGAACTCAATGATACCGGTGAAGACAGCTGACAACTGCCTTGCAACCTGGGGACAAGGGGACTCCACATTGATATCAAGTAAGGGACTTCATCTACATAAGACAACATCAGGTGTCATCCCTGGAACCCTGCTTGAAAGGACCATACCAGGTGCTAATTATAACACCTACAGCGGTAAAAGTAGACGGAAACACTTCCTGGATCCATGCCTCTCATCTCAAGCCTGCGCCCTGTCCAGACTCTGTCTGGAAACTGGGAAAGACTGGTAACCATTTCAAATTGCATATTCGCTATGTGGATAAGGCTGTAGACTCTCCCCTTGGCCACCAGTACACCTAACGCTCATCAGCCCGTTCAGCAGCGATGGCTTATCACAAATCCTACTAGACAAGAAGTATGCCCTAACTCGTATACAGCTCCCTTAGGGACCTGGTGGCTAGCTCTCCACCCAGATATTTGTCAGCTGGCTATAAGTCTTTCCTATTAGGATATCGCTGATGAAAATCCCACTAAAATTCAATTAAATCCCTTCCATACCATAGATAATGGAAACAAACATTAGGGATTTAGGGACACGTGAGCCAGATGCAGGTTGACTAGACTAGATTAGTATGTTTGCCCAGCAGACTATCAAAGCCACAAACAGCCATGGCTGTGTGGAGGGAAAGCCAACTTCTTCTGCAAGTGATGGGGATTTGAGCATACAGGGGCTGCCTGGTGGAACGCAAAATCCTCATCAAATTTAGTACACAGCATTGGCCATATTACCAATTAGACAACCAAAACTGATGGCCCCCAGAGGAGTCTCTAGATCCTCAAATTCTGTGTTACCTTTTTAACTTCTGCAAGTGCTCAAGAGGATGAAAGGAAATTCCCCTATGTGGAGGCCTTTTACCTTCTTCGCTCACTTCCTGAACTATGCATCTCCAATAGATCCTCACCCTCAGGCTTCTGCTCCAGACTCTCTACTGTCAGTCCCACCTCAGCAACCTGATTTCTCTCCTCCAGTTACTAGATCAAAAACCCAAACCTCCGCCAGTTCTCAGATCATTGCTCCCTTGCTGAGGTAGCAGGTACTGAGGTACCCCTCTAAACACTCATTCCTCTCTTCTCCTGTCAGTGCCTACACCCGGTCTCCCCAGGTCCTCTTACCAGGTAACCCTCAGAAGAGCCCTCAGACCCCTATCCAAGATGTAATAAAAATGGCCTTTAAAGTTGCTTTGTCATCACTGAAAACAGGTTACTAAGAATTTAATATCCCTCCCAGGCTTTCTGGGATACTCACTCCCGTCTTCCCCTCTGTTCTACCTGTTCTACTGCTCAAGATTTTGTTCCTACGAAAATCCCAAACCCCTTTTCCATTATGCTTTTTCATCTCTCTTTTCTCATTCTCAGATCCCCGGAGCTGCTCTCATTCCTCGCCTTCCCCGTCTTTCCCCTCTATACCAGGCCCACAGAAAAATCTTAACTGAACTTCTCCAGAAGTCTTCACCATGGATGACTTTAGAACTTTCAGCAAAAGAGTCCCTATAAAAGAGTTCAGTGTAGATAAACTTGCTCTTTTTCTGTTGCCCTGTTATACTTGGCCACTGCTTGGAAAAATCAGCACTTCTAAGCTAGACAACCCCTTAATAGTTTTTCACACAATATGTGAACAAGGCCTCTGGCCTTGAGCTGGGGCTTCACAGAGATGGCTACATTTCTAAAATAAAAAATACCAACTGGGCTTCATGGTAACAGCTGAAGGAGGATAAAAGAAAAGGAAGAAAAAGCTCTCCCCCTCCCAGGTGTCCTTGAAAAGTTAACTTGCCCAGAACAGAGGAAATAACAGGAAAAAAAATCTTTTTGTGAAGTTCTGCCGACTGTGAACTTCTGAGCCCCTTTTCTTTCATGTTGGGTACAAAATTCTGAAACTACCTAACCTTGGGGTTCAGGGCGTTAATTGATTACAACAGAAGCAATGCACTCTGAATCCGGTTGCAACCAAATAGCACTGTTTCCCTGTTTTCGGTGCTATCTTAGGTGCCTTCCCTTGTCTGTCCCTACAACAGTATAATTCTATATACGTAAACATTGTTTATGTTTTCATGAAATGGTCAACAGATGTGATTAATTGTGTAATGGTGCAGATGTTTCCCAGAGTGCTCTATAATGATGCAGGTTCATTTGAAATTCAAACAGGCGGGCATACAACACGGTTCCGCTGGGAACATATATCCCTAACTTTAGCCATCCTATTAGGAATAGGAGTTGCTGCAGGGGTGGGCACAGAAACCCCTGCCCTAGTCCATGGGACACAACAAATGACCCAATTAGAAGCAGCAATAGAACAAAACTTAAAGATAGTAGAAACCTCCATCACAGCTTTGCAGGAATATTTATCCTCTCTGTCTGAAGTTATTTTACAGAACAGTCGAGGGTTGGACCGCCCATTCATGAGAGAAGGGGGCCTTTGTGCTGCATTGAGGGAAAAATATTGTTTTTATGCCGACCATACTGGAGTTGTAAAAAAAATCTATGAGTAAATTAAAAAGACACCTTGAAGAGCGTCACTGAGAGAGGCCCAAAAAGGGTGGTTTGATTCTGATTCATACATTCCCTCTGGTTAACTATGTTTTTATCAACCATGGCCGGTCCAATAATAATCCTCATATTACTGCAAAGTATAAAACCCTGTTTGCTCAAACGTGTAATTTTTTTTCTCCAAGCTCAAATTGGACAAGTTAAACTTATGGTAATAACCCACTTGCAGACATAGAATGTGACACCAGCCTTGATCACTTTTATAATTATAAGTAGCCAGAAGAAGAAGTGGGGAATGAAAGGTTAACAAAATAGGTACTTGTAACTTCCTATTTTTCTGTATGCTTAACAAAAACACTGTTGAAATATTGAGAACTGTTTGCTAATTTTGTTCCCAGAATGTGCTGTCCCCAACTGCCAAATTGCAGAATGTATTCCCTCACCCGTTTACATGCAAACCGCCCACTCACCGTGACCCATCAATAAACTTCCGTCCCTGCCCTTTCCAAGGAAAGAATATAAGCTCTGCTTAAGCTGTTCTCAGGGCTCTCTGCTCTATTTCTGTGAGCTCTGAGCCCCAGCATGCTTGACCTCCAATAAACCTTTTGCTGTTGCATGAGACAGTCTCTTCGTGGTCTCTACCTCTGATGCTCGCACGAACATTACTTGAATGATTGAATGTATAAGAGAAAATCCAGTCAAAAAGGGATAGCCAGTAGGATTAAGAAGATAGTCAGTAGGTTTGGGAAGAAGACTGAGTATAGGATTTGGAACAAAAGTTCTTTAGCAATAGGGATTCTGTTAGAGAGTGAATATAAATGTCAGCACATGACAACAGTCACAATAATGAACTGAGGAAAATATGTAGGAAAGCAGATATCAATAAAGACATTACTAAATCAGTCAAAGTATAAAGTGAGTGATACAATTAGACATTTTCAACAGGGTGAGTTTGAATATATAATCTTAGGAAGAAACAAATATGTAGTCACCAATAGGATTGACATTTGAGAGCATAAGGCAACCTTGACATGGATGATTTTTGTAAACCATGCTCACTTTCTATTTAGGCTTTGGTACAATCTAAGTGTGACCTTTGCATTTGTGTCCAGAATTTTACTGTGATAAAATATATATGTAGATCTGGTGACACAAGTATTTCTTCCACCATTTCTGGGAGCAATATTTTGAAGGCATATAAATGGGTATTGGGTGTACAAAGAGGTGTACACTTTATCCATGAATATAGAGATAATGCATGAATAGACCATACAGTGAATAAATAATATAACTGTTTCCACTTTAAATTATGGATTGAATTGATATTTGAAAATATATAAGAAATCTTATATTGATTTACAATCATTCATTCTAACCAGTTATACATCTAATATTAATATTATGGTTATGGTTTATCATGAAGATATGTTAGTTTTGCTTCAAAAGCGATTATGGAAATCCAAAATAATGTGTTTGGATAGAGTCAGTCACAATGCTGGCAATATGTGAACAAGGCCTCTGGCCTCAAATTGAGGCTTCACAGAGATGGCTACATTTCTAAGATAAAGAAGTTACCAACTGGACTCCATGGTAACAGCTGGCAGGGAGAAAAAAGAAAGAGAAGAAAAAAGCTCTCCCCCTCCCAGGTGTCCTTAAAATGTTAACTTTCCCAGAACAGAGAAAAAAAAAAACAGAAACAAAAACTGCTTTCTCTGAACTTCTGCAGACTGTGAACTTCTGAGCCGCTCCCTTACATGTTGGGTACAAAATTCTGAAACAACCTAAACTTGGGGTTCAGGGAAGTAACTGATTACAACAGAAGCAATGCCCTTTAAATCTGGTTGCAACCAAATAGGACTGTTTCCCTGTATTCGGTGCTATCTTAGGTGCCTTTCCTTGCCTTGTCCATCCCTTTTCTCATTTAAAGACCAGTCAAGAAACATGGAGAAATACATGTGTTCTGAAGCAGAAAGTGATTGATAGTGAAACAAATGCCTATAAATTTCCTAACTTGTGGATGAAATTTATATCCTATGATGTGCATTAATTGAAGAAATACTAATCTACCAGTGTTGAATAAAAATGAACGTCAAAATACACATCATGTCCAATTGGAATCTACTTGCATTAATATTAAACTGGGTCAGTTACTGTAGAAATATTAGGATTCTTATGCACCATTCACTGAAGTTAGTTTTCAGTACTAGGAAACAAATATGTATTTCAGGTGAATGAATATTTCTAAGAATAATCTTGTGAAAAGTTGATTATAAATCCATATACATGAATATGAATGAATTTGATGAGTGTAAAATAAGACACATATTTCATTTGTTGAAAAATCTGGAGAGTGTATGTATATATATATATATATATATATATATATATATATATACATATATATATGTATATATATATATATATATATATATATACATTCTCTGCAGGAGAATGCACCAACCAGGCTTCTATCAAACATAGCTTGCCCCCTTGACCATAGCAACCTGATTCTGAACATTGCCCTGAAAGCTCTCCATATAACAAGATACCTTTACACAGAAGTATCTACTGGCGGCACCATGTCAGTAACAAGCCATTTGGAAGCCAAATGCAGATCCACATTGCCCCACCACATGTTTTATCACACACCTGCCAAGCACTGTTCTAGGCCCACTATTCAGCAGGCTCCAACGTACTGGCATCTCTATTCAACACAATTTTCATGAAACCTAGTGAATCCAGGCACTGTCTGGTGTACTCAAGATCAGCATCAGGACATCCAAAGGTTCTCCAGTGCCACCTGGTCTTGGGAGTTTCAAAAATTTCATGGTATCTGTTTAGCCATTTTTCAAGGATGATGTTGGAGGCACTGTGGGTTTCAATATATTCAGGACCTGTTAAATGGTGAGGAAGCTCATTTCAATGAAAGCTCTGGGGAACTCTCAAGGGCAAGTCTTCCCAAAGAGTGGCCAAAAGGTCGCATGAAGCCAGGCCTATTGAGTTCTACAATGTGAGGTCCATGTGTTTTTTGACTCTCAACTATGGCTGCCAAGTCTTTCAGAATAAAATAATGTGATTTCCTCACTGAGATTCCCAGTGATCTGTGGAAAGTCAATCTGGGCCTAGATCTCAGTTTCCAATGGTCACTCTCATGTGTGGTCTCCTAAAATCCCAAAACAATTGATGGCAATACTTCTCTGAGGTCAGTTCCAGAACTCAGTCTCTAAGGGGAATCACACCAGAGTTCAAGCCCAGGTGGACCCAATCATCTCTTGCAACTGCCACACAAATGACCACAATTAAAACCAAAACACTCCCACACGGCCCTCATCTTCTTCATAACCTTTGGCTGGAGTTTTCCATTAGGGGCGCTGTCAAAGACAGTGTCCAAAATAAGCTCCCTTGTCCCTCATTTGCCTAAAATCTCAGTGGCCTGGACACCCTTCATGTGAACCAGGAGTAATCAAATAGGTCTGCCATTAATACTTTTCCACTTCTACAATTTGAGGCTTTCTGACTGTGGGGTTTAGATTCTTTATGTGATTTGGAGTCATGAGAAAATCCAAGCACACATGGGCAAGCTTTGCAGGGATTTGGAGAATACTTTTGACCCAAAGGATCCCTATTCTCACTTGATTGAAGTGAGAAACCTTACAGAGGAAAGCTAGAGACTTCATCCACAATGACTGCAATTTTTGCCCTTTGATTTTGGATGCACACATGGGATCTTTCTTTAGATTCATCAGGTGCTGATAATCCAAGCCACAGCCTCACACAGGGCCAGGAGGCTGATTCCGACACATCCCTTTCCAAAGCAATTAAGCAAAGAGCCACAGGTGATGCCCATTCATTTCCATTTGAAAACTGTTTCTTAGGGCTTCACAAAGGGGTGGCTGGAGGCAAAGACCTTCCTGACATTCAGGGCAAAAGAAAAATAGGTAAGCAAAAGGCCCAAAGCAGGGTTTCTCCACTGTGACTTTTCTGGTCTAACTGATATCTGAGTTTTCTGAGGTGCTCGCCAGTCCCTTCAGCTATCCAGTACATGGCCATATCACAGAGCTTGGAGGTGGTACATATCTTTTACTCAAAACCATGAGCCTATTCTGGAGTGTTGCCAGAATTCAGGAAGAAAATAGGAAATTAGGAAGATAGCAGGTGTTGCCCATCCATAAGGCAATCTTCTGCCTAATCATAAATTGGGCAGGATGAATACTGGGAAGCTTTCTACTAGACAGGACACATCCATTGATGCATTCTATTTTCTAATGTCTACAACCACGGACACAGTGGGACACACAGACATAGAAACACTCGCCTTGTCACATGACTTACTAGAAACAGTCCATACCAAACCAAACAAACCGCCTTTCCTATCTATTCTCAGAACATGAGACAAAACCAAAAACTCACACCCACAACCACAAAGGCACCTCCTTCCCCCAAGTAGGTCTGTGACTATCCAGAGGGTGGTCTGACTCGTGGGCCATAATATATTCCCCCAACATGGCCTGTCCTGTCTCAGATCTGGTCTCCTTAGCCAACTCTGTGAAGTTGTCAGGAGTCTGCGATGAGCCACTACGTGCTTTCTCTGGAAAGGCCAGTTTTCAGAGCTTTCCTGGCATTTGGTCATCCTCACAACAGTAGGACCAAAAAATAATATCTCTGTCCTTGTTCAATCAAAACAAGCGAGCCCAATGGGACTGGGACTGGGACTGACTCTGGGTTCCTGGCTTCCTGGATCAAAAGTTCACAGTGTTCCATCACCAAAAGTGTGAGGTGTGGTCATTTCTTTAAGGAACTGAATGAGGTCACTGCCTTGGCAAACACTTTGTCCTCACAGTTGCTTTCAATTGACCAATGAAACGGAGGCTGCCCCTACTTCCTTTGAAATTTTCACAAGTTAGAATGGTAGATCAACCATAGGCTCCTGGAACAGCTCTCCACACAGGCCTGGTTTGGTCCATCTTCTCTACATTAAGAAGAGAGAGGCTGATTCAGACATATCCTTTCATCCTGACCAGGATGTTTGCCATGGAAGATGACTTTTGCTCTCTCAGGTCTTTCTTAGCTGCCTACATCTTCTCCAGGGATCATTTCTACATGGACCTTTGAGGTTCTCAGCAGGTGGAAGATCACCTACATTTCTGTATTGTAAGTCAAACTCTGTCCCTGTTCTTCTGTAAAATTAGATTGAGGGAACCGTGCATTCTTAGGGTTAATAACATGTTCGGAAGTCAAACAGCAACAAGTGCTGGCGAGGATGTGGGGAAAAGGGTACTCTTGTACATTGCTGGTGGGACTGAAAATTGGTGCGGCCAATTTGGAAAGCAGTATGGAGATTTCTTGGAAAGCTCGGAATGGAACCACCATTTGATCCAGCTATTCCACTACTCGGTCTATTCCCTAAAGACCTAAAAAGAGCACACTATAGGGACACTGCTACATCCATGTTCATAGCAGCACAATTCACAATAGCAAGACTGTGGAACCAACCTAGATGCCCTTCAATAGACGAATGGATAAAAAAAATGTGGCATTTATACACAATGGAGTATTACTCTGCATTAAGAAATGACAAAATCATAGAATTTGGAGGGAAATGGATGGCATTAGAGCAGATTATGCTAAGTGAAGCTAGCCAATCCCTTAAAAACAAATGCCAAATGTCTTCTTTGATATAAGGAGAGTAACTAAGAACAGTGTAGGGAAGAAGAGCATGAGAAGAAGATTAACATTAAACAGGGATGAGAGGTGGGAGGGAAAGGGAGAGAGAAGGGAAATTCATGTAAATGGAAGGAGACCCTCAGGGGTATACAAAATTACATACAAGAGGAAGTGAGGGGAAAGGAGGGAAAATATAAGGGGGAGAAATGAATTACAGTAGAGGGGGTAGAGAGAGAAGAGGGGAGGGGAGGGGGGAGGGGGGATAGTAGAGGATAGGAAAGGCAGCAGAATACAACAGACTCCAGAATGGCAATATGTAAATCAATGGTTGTGCAAATGAAGTGATTCTGCAATCTGTATATGGGGTAAAAATGGGAGTTCATATCCCACTTGAATCAAAGTGTGAAATATGATATATCAAGAACTATGTAATGTTTTGAACAACCTACAATAAAAATTAATTAAAAAAAAGCATCCAAATGAGTGGATATATAAAGGAAAATAATGATACAAAATGATAAATAATTATACATAATATATTGTATATAATGATAAATACATAAAAGTTTTGGGGGCATGTTGTATATAAATTTCCATACCATTTTTAATCAAATATTATAGTCTAGGTTATTAAGCACCAGTCAAAAATATTTAAATTATCACATAATATTCCTTGCATGTTTGAACAATAAATTTATGTACTATTTCCCCTAAAAAAAAAAAAAATAACATGTTCCATTTGGGTTAGGAATCATTCTGTGAGATGAATAATGGTATTGGAACATGCAATATTTATAAGAATATATTGGTGAAATATAAGTATGAAAACAGAAATCTAGGTAAGACTTGAAGCCCAGAAGGGCATTTTGCCCTTGATTGGGATACTTAGCTTTGAATTACATTCTGAACAGTTGTCTCACATAATTCGATATCGAATGGCAAAAGACCTTGTACCTTGGATGATTGAATGTAGAAGAGAACATCCACTCAAACTGGGATAGTCAGTAGGTTTAGGAAGAAGAGTGAGTATAGGTTTTGGAACAAATTTCATTAGTAATAGGTTTTTGGTTAGAGAGTGAACGTAAATGTCAGCACATGAGAAGAGTCAGTCACATGATGAACAGGGGAAAATATGTAGGAAAACAGATATCAATAGACAAATTAGGAAATAAGGCAAAGTATAATGTGAGTGATAGGATTAGACATTTCCAACAGGGTTGAGTTTGAATATATAATCTTAGGAAGAAACAAATATGTAGTCACCAATAGGATTGATATTGAGCATTAGACAACCTGGACATGGATGTTTATAGTAATACATGTTCAATTTCCATTTAGGCTATGGTACAAACATAAGTGTGAGCCTTGCGTTTTGTGTCCAGAATATCACTGTGATAAAATATATATGTAGATCAGGTTACATGAGTAATTCTTCCACCATTTTTTGAAGCAATATTTTGAAGATGTATAAATTAGTATTGGGGGTACAAAGAGATGTACCCTGTGTATATGAATCTAGAGAAAATGCATGAGTAGACCACACTGTGAATTAATAATATAACTAGTTCTACATAAAATAATGGATTGAATTGATATCTTAAAATATATAAGAAATCTTATATTGAAATACTATCATTCATTCCAACTAGATATACATCTAATGGTAATATTATGGTTATGGTATATCATGAAGGGTGTGATTTTTGCTTCAAAAGTGATTATGTAATTCAAAAATAATGTGTTTAGAAAGTAGTCTCATGAAACGACCAGTCAAGAAACATGGAGGAATACATTTGTTCTGAAGCAGGAAGTGATTGAAAGTGAAACAAATGCCTATAAATATGCTAACTTGTGGATGAAATATATATCATATGATGTGCATAAACTGAAGAAATAGCAACGTACATGTCTTGAATAAAAATGAACGTCAAAATACATGTCATGCCCCATAGGAATCTACTTGCATTGATGTAAAACTGAGTCTGTTACTGTAGAAATATTAGGATTTGTATGCATCGTTCACTGAAGTTAGTTGTCTGTATTAGGAAACAAATATGTATTTCAGGTGGATGAATATTTCTGAGTATAATCTTGTGAAAAGTTGATTATACATCCACATATATGAACATAATAGAATTTAGAGAGTGTATAATAAAACACATATATTTTGAAAAATCTGGATAGGAGATATATATATATATATATATATATATATATATATATATATATATATATATATATATATATATACAAAAAAAACAAAGACATTAAAAAGTAGCAATATGTATGCCAATTGAAATTCATAGTGAAATATATATCATCCACGGATGCAAAAATATTTATTATACTGAACATGGATTTATGTATAATGTTGTTCAACTAGGAAAATTAATCCAAAGTGTATGCAGAATTGTGATACAAAAAATCTTTCCACTCTCATCCTGAACAATGCCTTGACTTACCCTCACCTTAAGTAATTCACAATTATATGAAAAGAGGTAAAAAATCTGTGAGTACATATCTGGAATTGAATATGCTCATGATTTCACAACTTTGCAAGTGGTTGATGAGTTTCCAAAAGTAAGGAACAGGGTAAACACTTCACAAACATGGAGCTCTGCTGGACTAAAGACTTTTTGAGAAACTGCCCCTGAGGTTGTGCACTTGAAATATATGTTTTTGTCAGGAGCTTTACCTACCTTTGTTGTGAGACCATCAAAGCTGGGTCTGCATCTATGTGACCTAGAGGACATGGTTTCTTATTTTCCAATGAACATGAGGCACCAGTGCTGAAGTCTCTCGTTGTAGGTAAACTGTGGCCACTTCGGGCAATGTGACTCCCCGTGTGGACTTTGAAGCCATTTGGTCATCCTCCACTTTTCGTGGTGTTTCTTGCTGCTACACTGGGAGTTTGGTATTTGCTTCATGACATACAAGGAGTTCAACTGGCACACAGTGCTTGAGGGAGTCTTGTAACGTGTGGTGGGTCAGGCTCTGCAGGAAAATGCACCAACTAGGCTTCTATCCCACATTGCTTATCGCCTTGACCATAGAAACCTGATTATGAACATTGCCCTGAAACCCCTGCATATAACAAGATGTCTTTTCATATAATGGTCTCCTGGCTGCACCAAGTCAGTCACAAGCCATTTGGAAGCCAATGGCAGATCCACATGGCCACAACACAGATGTATTACCACACATCTGCCCACCACTGCTCTAGGCCCACTACTCAGCAGCCTCCAACTTACTGGCATCTCTGTACTACACAATTTTCATGAAACCCAGTCAATCAAGGCACTGTCTGTTATACTTATGATCAGCAACAGGACATCCAATGGTTCTCCAGTGCCACCTGGTCATTGGGAATTTCAAAAATTTCATGGTGTTTATCTATGCATTTTTCAAGAATGAAGTTGGAGGCACTTTGGGGTTTCCATTCATCTAGGAACCATTACATGGGGAGGAAGCTAATTTCAATGAAAGCTCTGAGGAACTCTCATAGGCAAGGCTTCCCAAACAGTGGCCAAAAGGTCACATGAAGCCAGGCCCATTGAGGTCTACAACGTGAGGTTCATGTGTCTTTTGACTCTAACTATGGCTGCCAAGTTTTTCAGAATAAAATCATGTGATATCTTTGCTGAGATTTTCAGTTCTCTGTGGAAAGCCATCCTGGGCCTAGATCTCAGTTTCAAGGGCAACTCTCATGTGTGGCCTCCTACAATCCCAACACAATTCATGGCAATACTTCTCTGTCGTCAGTTCCCAAACTCAGTCTCTAAGGGAAATCACACCAGAGTTCAAGCCCATGTAGACCCAGTCATCTCTTCCAACCGCCACACAAATGACCACAATTAAAACCAAAACATTTCCACATGGCCCTCATCTTCATCCATATAGACACTCATCATAAACTCTGGCTGGAGGTTTCCATGAGGGGCGCAGCCCAAGACAGTGTCCAAAATATGCACCCTTGCCCCTCATTTGTCTAAATTTAGGGTGGCCTGGAAACCCATCCTGTGAACAAGGAGTGATAATATAGGCCTGTTGTTAATACTGCTCTGCTTCTCCAATTTGAGGCCTACTGAATGTCAGGTATAGATTGCTTATGTGATTTGGCATCATGAGAGAACCCAAGCACTTCTGCAGGACTTTGAAAAACTCATTTGACCCAAAGGAATCCTATTCTCACTTGATGGAGTTCAGGACCTAACACAGGAAGACAAGAGACTTCATCCACAATGACTGATCATTTTGCCATTTTGGTTTTGGATGCACACATGGGATCTTCTTTACATCTATCAGGAGCTGAGAATCTTAGCCACCCCCTCAATCAGGGCCTAGTGTCTGATTAAGACACATCCCTTTCCAAAGCAATTAAGCAAAGAGCCACACGTGATACCCATTCATTTAAATTTGAAAACTGTTTCTTCAGGCTTCTAAAAGAGGTGGCCTGAGGCGAAGACCTTACTGACATTCAAGGCAACAGAACCATAGGTAAGCAAATGGACCAAAGCAGGGTTTCTCCACTGAGACTCTACTGCTCACACTAATATCTGAGTTTTCAGAGATGTTCCCATTCCCTTCAGCTATCAAGAACATGGACATGTCACAGAGCTTGGAGGTGGTACATATCTTGGACAATAAATCATGAGCTTATTCTGGAGAGTGGCCAGAATTCAGGAAGAAAACAGGAACTTAGGAAGTTAGTAGTTGTTTCCTATCCATAAGGCAAACCACAGTCCATTTATCAATTGTGAACGATGAATGCTGGGAAGCTTTCTACTAGACAGGACACCTCCATTGATGCATTCTCTTTTCTAATGTCTAAAACCACGGACACAGTGGATACACAGACATAGAAACACTTGCCTTGTCAAAAGAGTAACTAGAAACAGTCGACTCCAAACCAAACCAACCACCTTTTCTACCTATTCTCAGAACGTGAGACAAAACCATAAACTCACACCCACACACATAAAGGCACCTCCTTCCCAAAAGTGGGTGTGTGACTATCCAGAGTGTCCTCTGACTGGTGGGCCATACTATGTTCCTCTCGAAATGGCCTTTCCACTTTCAGATCATGTCTCCTTGGCCAACTCTGTGATGCTGTGAGGAGCCTGCAGTTAGCCACTACCTGCTATCTCAGAAAAGGCCCCTCTTCAGAGCTCAACTGGCATTTGGCCATCCTCACATCAGTAGGTACCAAGAAAGTCTTACTTGTACTTGGTAAATCCAAACAAGTGAGCCCACTGGGACTGGGACTGGGACTGGCTCTCGGTGCCTGGCTTCTTGCATCACAATTTCAGAGAGTTCCATCACCAAGGAAGTTAGCTAGGTCACTTCCTTCAGGAACTGAATGAGGTCCCTCTCTTGGCAACAACTTTGTCCTAACAGTTTCTTCCAAGGGTCCCTTTAGATGGAGGCTGCTCCTACTTTGTGTGACAATTTGACTAGTTAAAATGGTATATCAAAATAGGCACCTGGGAACAGCTCTCCACGCAGGCCTGGTTAGGTCCATCTTCTCTACATTAAGAAGAGAAAGGCTGATGCATACACATCCCTTCATCCTGTTCAGGTTGTTTGCCATGGAAGATGGCTTTTGCTCTCTCAGATCCTTCATAGCTGCCTACATCTTCTCCAGGGATCATTTCTGCATCGAACTTTGAGGTTCTCAGCAGTTGGAAGATACCCTACATTACTGTATTGTAAGATGAACTCTGTCCCTGCTCTTTTGTAATTTTAGATTGAGGCAACAGTGTATGGTTAGGGTTAATTACAGGTTCGATTTGGGTTAGGAATCATTCTGCGGGATGAATAATGGTCTTGGGAACCTGCAATATTTATAGGAATATAGAGATGAAATATAAGTATGAAAACAGAAATCTAGGTAAGATTTGAAGCTCAGAAGTGCATTGGGCAACTGATTGTGATATGTAGCTTTGAATTACGTTCTGCATACATGTTTCAGAAAAATCGATATACAATAGCATAGGACCTTGTACCTTGGATGATTGAATGTAGTAGAGAACATCCACTCAAAAAGGGATAGTTGATAGGATCAGGAAGATAGTCAGTATGTTTCGGAAGAAGAGTGAGTATAGGATTTGGACCAAAGTTCATAAGCAATAGGGTTTCGGTTAGAGAGTGAATGTCAATGTCAGCACATGTGAAGGGTCAGTCACAATGTTGAACTGGAGAAAATATGTAGGAAAGTAGATATCAATAGAGACATTAGGAAATCAGGAAAAGTACAAAGTGAGTGAAAAAATTAGACATTTTCAATGGTATTGAGGTTGAATATATAATCTTAGGAAGAAACAAATATGTAGTCACCAATAGGATTGACATTTGAGAGCATTAGGCAACCTGGTCATGGATGTTTTTAGTAATCCATGTTCAGTTTCCATTTAGGCTTTGGTACAGTCATACGTGTGAATTTTGCATTTTGTGTCCAGAATATTACTGTGATACCATGCATATGTAGATCAGGTGATATGAGTATTTCTTCCACCATTTCTGGGAGCAATATTTTGAAGATGTATAAATTAGTATTGGGGATACAAAGAGGTGTAACCTGTGTCTATTAATATAGAGATAATGCATGAATAGACCATACTGTGAATAAATAATATAACTGGTTCCACTTTACAAAATGTATTGATTTGATATCAGAAAATATATAAGAAATCTTTTATTGATATAAAATCATTCATTCCAACCAATTATACATCTAATAGTGATATTATAGTTATGGTTTATCATAAAGTGTGTGTCCGTTTTGCTTTAAAAGTGATAAAGGAAATTGAAAATAATGTGTTTGGATAGAAATCTCATGAAAAGATCAGTCAAGAAACATGGAGGAAAACATGTGTTCTGAAGTAGGAAGTGATTGAAATTGAAACAAATGCCTATAAATTTGCTAAATTGTGGAGGAAATTTTTATCCTATGATGTGCATATACTGAAGAAATTGTAATGTCCCAGTGTTGAATAAAAATGAACGTCGATATACACATCATGTCCCATAGGAATCTACTTGCATTGATGATAAACTGTGTCAGTTACTGTAGAAATGTTAGGATTTGTATGCACCATTCACTGAAGTTAGTTTTCAGCACTAGGAATCAAATATGTATTTCAGGTGGATGAAATTTTCTGAGAATAATCTTGTGAAACGTTGATTATAAATCCACGTTCATGCACATGAATGAAATTAGGAAGTGTATATAAGACACATATATTTCATATTTTGAAAAATATGGAGAGAGTGTGTATATATGTGTATATATATATATATATATATATATATATATATATATATATATACACACACACAGAGAGAGAGAGAGAGAGAGACATTAAAAATAGCAATATATGCCAATCAAAATTCACCATGAAATATATATCAACCACAGATCCAAAAATATTCATTTTACTGAACAAAGATTTGTGTATAATTTTGTTCTCTAGGAAGCTCACCCATAGGTTGAATTTTCAGTTCCAACGGCGTTTATGAGGAGTGATCTCTTCTCTCAATTTGTATCTGCCAAGTCAGCCACCTCACAAGAATGTACGTGTAGTACCAGGTAGGATTCTCTATGTGCATATAAAAATATATGTGCTGAGTAGGCTACAGAGAAAGAGAGACAAGAATTCACATATTTGTTATCTTTAAAATCACATGGACAACTATTGCAACAAAAATTGTCTAGATTAATAACTCCTAACCTTTATAATGCAAAAGGCAAGTCCAACTATACACCATGCCTCCTCTGAACTGTTTGTATTTCTATTATGTTTGGATTATTTTTCTGCCTCATATTAGGATTAGTAGTCAGACACTAGTAGGGTATGGTTTAGTGTCAGGGATTCAGTATTTCAAATGGAAAATTGGAAAATGAATCCAATATGTATGCAAATATGTCCTACACAAAAGTCTTCCCACTCTCATCCAGAAAAATCCATTGACATTATCTTCACCCTATTTAAGATGCAATTCGAAGAGAAGAGTTAGAAAATCTGTGAATACATATCTGGAATGGAAAATGCTCAGGAGTTCACAACCTTGGAGGTGGTAGAGGAGTTTCCAAAAGTAAGTGACTGCGTAAACACTCCACAAACATGGAACTCTGCTGGCCAAAAGCCTTCTTGAGAAACTGCCTCTGAGTTTGGACACATGAAATATATCTTGTTGTCCGGAGCTTTAGCTTCATTTCTGGTGAGACCATCAAAGCTGGATCTGCATCTATGTGACCTGGAGGACATCGTTTCTTATTTTCCATTGAACATTAGGTACCGGTGTTGATTTCTCTCTTTGTTGGTAAACTGTGGCCACTGGCAGCTTAGTGTCTCCCTGAGTGGACTGTGAAGCCATTTGGTCATCCTGAACTTTTTGTGGTGTTTCTTGCTGCTGCACTGGGAGTTTGGTATTTGCTTCACGAAATACAAGAAGTTCAACTAGGATATAGTGCTAGAGGGAGTTCTGTGACGTGTGTTGGGTCAGGGTCTGGAGGAGAATTCACCAACCAGGGTTCTATCCCACATAGCTTGCCCCCTTGACCATCGCAACCTGATTCTGAACATTGCTCAGAAATCTCTCCATATAACAAGATGCCTTTTCATATAATAGTCTGCTGGCTGTACCAAGTCAGTCACAAGCTATTTGGAAGCCAATGGCTGATCCACATGGCCACACCACAGTTGTATTATCACACACCTGCCCACCACTGCTCTAGGCCCACTACTCAGCAGGCTCCAACTTACTGGCATCTCTGTTCCACACCATTTTCATGAAACCCAGCCAATCAAGGCACTGTCTGTAACACTAATGATCAGCAAGAGAACAACCAATGGTTCTCCAGTGCCACTTGGTCATTGGGAATTTCAAAAACATCATTGTATTTATCTATCCATTTTTCAAGAATGAAGTTGGAGGCACTTTGGGGTTTCCATTCTTCCAGGAACCATTACATGGGGAGGACTCTCATTTCAATGAAAGCCCTGAAAATCTCTCACAGGCAAGGCTTCCCAAACAGTGGCCAAAAGGTCACATGAAGCCAGGCCCATTGAGGTCTACAACGGGAGGTCCATGTGTCTTTTGACTCTTAACTATGGCTGCCAAGTTTTTCAGAATAAAATCATGCCATATCCTTGCTGAGAATTTCAGTTCTCTGTGGAAAGCCACCCTGGGCCTAGATCTCAGGTTTCAAGGGCAACTCTTATGCGTGGCCTCCTAAAATCCCAACACAATTCATGGCAACACTTCTCTGAGGTCAGTTCCAGAACTCAGTCTCTAAGAGGAATCACACCAGAGTTCAAGCCCATGTGGACCCTGTTATCTCTTCCAACCGCCACACAAATGACCACAATTAAAACCAAAACATTCCCACATGTCCCTCATCTTCATCCATATAGACAGTCATTATAAACTCTGGCTGGAGGTTTCCATGAGGGGCGCAGCCAAGACAGTGTGCAAAATATGCACCCTTGCCACTCATTTGTCTAAATTCATGGTGGCCTGGACACCCTTCCTGTGAAACAGGAGTGATCAAAAAAGCCTGCCGTTAACGCTGCTCTGCTTCTCCAATTTGAGGCCTACTGACAGTCAGGTATAGATTGCTTATGTGATTTGGCATCATGAGAGAACCCAAGTACTTCTGCAGGAATTTGAAGAACTCATTTGACCCAAAAAAAATCCCTATTCTCACTTGATGGAGGTCAGGAACCTATCGGAGGAAGGCAGGAGACTTCATCTACAATGACTGATCTTTTTGCCATTTTGGTTTTGGATGCACACATGGGATCTTCTTTACATCTATCAGGAGCTGAGAATCTTAGCCACAGCCTCAAACAGAGCCTAGTGTCTGATTAAGACACATCCTTTTCCAAAGCAATTAAGCAAAGAGCCACAGGTGATGCACATTCATTTCCATTTGAAATCTGTTTCTTCAGGCTTCACAAAGGGGTGGCATGATGCAAAGACCTTCCTGACATTCAAGGCAACAGAACCAAAGGTAAGCAAATGGACCAAAGCAGGGTTTCTCCACTGAGACTTTACTGCTCACACTGATATCTGAGTTTTCTGAGATGTTCCCATTCCCTTCAGCTATCAAGAACATGGACATGTCACAGAGCTTGGAGGTGGTACATATCTTGGACAATACATCATGAGCTTATTCTGGAGAGTGGCCAGAATTCAGGAAGAAAACAGGAACTTAGGATGTTAGTAGGTGTTTCCTATCCATAAGGCATACCACAGTCCATTCATCAATTGTGCAGGATAAATGCTGGGAAGCTTTCTACTAGACAGGACACCTCCATTGATGCATTCTCTTTTCTAATGTCGACAACCACGGACACAGTGGATACACAGACATAGAAAGTCGCCTTGTCAAAAGACTTACTAGAAACAGTCGACTCCAAACAAAACCAACCATATTTCCTACCTATTCTCAGAACATGAGACAAAACCGCAAACTCACATCCACAAACAAAGGCAACTCCTTCCCAAAAGTAGGTCTGTGACTATCCGGAGTGTCCTCTGACTGGTGGGCCATACTATTTTCTCCACAAAATGACCTCTCCTGTCTCAGATCTTGTCTCCTTGGCAAACTCTGTGATGCTGTGAGGAGCCAACGGCTAGCCACTACCTGCTATCTCAGGAAAGGCTTCTCTTCAGAGCTCTCCTGGCATTTGGCCATCCTCACATCAGTAGGTACCAAGAAGGTCTGACTCTGTACTTGGTAAATCCAAACAAGTGAGCGCACTGGGACTGGGACTGGGACTGGCTCTCGGTGCCTGGCTTCTTGCATCAAAATTTCAGAGTGTTCCATCACCAAGGAAGTTAGGTAGGTCACTTCCTTCAGGAACTGAATGAGGTCACTGCCTTGTCAACAACTTTGCCCTAACCATTGCTTCCAAGGGTCACATTGGATGGAGGCTGCCCTTACTTCCTTTGACAATTTGACTAGTTTCAATGGTATATCAAAATAGGCACCTGAGAACAGCTCTCCACGCAGGCCTGGTTAGGTCCATCTTCTCTACCTTACAAAGAGAGAGTCTGATGCATACATATTCCTTTTTCCTGTCTAGATTGTTTGCCTTTGAAGATGGCTTTTGCTCTCACAGGTCCTTCATAGCGCTGACATCTTATCCAGGGATTATTTCTGCATCGAACTTTCAGGTTCTCAGCAGTTTGAAGATACCCTACATTCCTGTATTGTAAGACGAACTCTGTCCCTGCTCTTTTGTAATGTTAGATTGAGGCAACCGTGTATGGTTATCGTAAATAGCAGGTTTGATTTGGATTAGGAATCATTCTGCAGAATGAATAATGATCTTGGGAACCTGCAATATTTATAGGAATATAGAGATGAAATATACGTATGAAAACAGAAATCTAGGTAAGATTTGAAGCTCAGAAGTGCATTGGGCAACTGATTGCGATACGTAGCTTTGAATTACATTCTGCATACATGTTTCAGAAAAATCGATATACAATGGCATAGGACCATGCACCTTGGATGATTGAATGCAGTAGAGAACATCCACTCAAAAAGTGATAGTCGATAGGATCAGGAAGATAGTCAGTATGTTTTGGAAGAAGAGCTAGTATAGGATTTGGACCAAAGTTCATTAGCAATAGTGTTTCCGTTAGAGAGTGAATGTCAATGTCAGCACCTGTGAAGGGTCAGTCACAATGTTGAACTGGAGAAAATATGTAGGAAAGTAGATATCAATAGAGACATTAGGAAATCAGTCAAAGAGTATCAAGTGAGTGAAAAAAATTAAACATTTTCAACAGTTTTGAGGTTGAATATATAATCTTATGAAGAAACAAATATGTAGTCACCAATAGGATTGACATTTGAGAGCATTAGGCAACCTGGTCATGGATGTTTTTAGTAATCCATGTTGAGTTTCCCTTTAGGCTTTGGTACAATCATACGTGTGACTTTTGCATTTTGTGTCCAGAATATTACTGTGATAACATGCATATGTAGATCAGGTGACATGAGTATTTCTTCCACCATTTCTGGGAGCAATATTTTAAAAATGTATAAATTAGTATTGGGGGTACAACGAGGTGTACCCTGTGTCTATGAATATAGAGATAATGCATGAATAGACCATAATGTGAATAAATAATATAACTGGTTACACTTTAAATAATGTATTGAATTGATATCAGAAAATGTATAAAAAATCTTTTATTGATATATAATCATTCATTCCAACCAGTTATACATCTTATGATGATATTACAGTGATGGTTTATCATGAAGTCTGTTTCAGTTTTGCTTCAAAACTGATAAAGGAAATCGAAAATAATGTGTTTGGAAAGAAGTCTCATGAAAAGACCAGTCAAGAAACACGGAGGAATGCATGTGTTCTGAAGCAGGAAGTGATTGAAAGTGAAACAAATGCCTATATATTTGCTAACCTGTGGAGGAAATATATATCCTATGATGTGCATAAACAGAAGAAATTGTAATGTGCCAGTGTTGAATTAAAATGAACATCAATATACACATCGTGTCCATTGGAATCTACTTGCTTTGATGATAAACTGTGTCAGTTACTGTAGAAATATTAGGATTTGTAAGCACCATTCACTGAAGTTAGTTCTCAGGACGAGGAAACAAATATGTATTTCAGGTGGTTGAATGTTTCTGAGAATAATCTTGTGAAAAGTTGATTATATATCCACATACATGAATATGAATGAATTTAGAGTGTTTAATAAGACACATTTTTTTCATATTTTGAAAAATCTAGAGAGTGTATATATATATATATATATATATATATATATATATATATATATATATATATATATGTAAAACTCATGGAGAAATATTACAATTAAAATTTGACAAGATTTATAATACATACCCTTGATAAAGCCGAAGGCAAATCCAAGTATATACCATGCCTCCTATGAAAGGCCTGTATTTCTATTCTGTTACGTTTCTTTTTATCCATCATATTAGCATTAGTAGTCAGAGTCTATTAGGGTATGTGTTAGTGTCAGGGATCATTATTTCAAATGAAAATAGAAAAATGAATCTAATGTGTATGCAAATATGTGCTACACAAAAATCTTGCCACTCTCATCCAGAACAATTCCTTGACATTTACTTCGCTCCAAGTAAGACACAATTAGTGGAGAGGAGTTCGAAAACCTGTGATTACATATGTGGAACTGAAAATGTTCAGGAGTTCACAACATTGGAGGTGGTAGAGCAGTTTCCAAAAGTAAGGGAGAGGTTAAACACTCCACAAACTTGGAGCTCTTCTGGCCTAAAGACTCTTTGAGAAAATGCCTCTCAGGTTGGGCACATGAAATATATGAAGTTGTCAGGAGATTTAGCTTCCTTTGTTGTGACACCATCAAATGTGGGTCTGCATCTATGTGACCTGGAGGAAATGGTTCCTTATTTTCTAATGAACATGAGACAGCAGTTCTGAATTCTCTTTTTCTTGGTAAACTGTGGCCACTGGGAGTTAAGTTTCTCCCCGTGTGGTCTGTGAAGCCGTTTGGTCATCCTCCATTTTCGTGGTGTTTCTTACTGCGGCACTGGGAGTTTGAAATTGGCTTAATGAAATACAAGGAGTTCAACTGGCACACAATTCTGGAGGGAGCTCTGTCACGTGTGATTGGTCAGGGTCTTCAGGAGAATTTTCAAAACATGGATCTATCCCACATAGCTTTCCCCCTTGACTATAGCAACCGAATTCTGAACATTGCCCTGAATCATCTCAATATAACAAGATGCCTTTACATATAAGGGTCTGCTGCCTGCACCATGTCAGTCACAAGTATTTTGGAAGCCAATGGCCGATCCACGTGGTCCCACAACAGATATTTATTCACAACCATATAGTCCACTGCTCTAGCCCCAATACTCAGCAGGCTCCAACTTATGACATCTCAGTTCTATACCATTTTCATGACAACCAGTCAATCAAGGAACTGTCTGGTACACTCATGATCAGCAACAGGATATCCAAAGTTTCTCCAGTGCCACCTGGTCATGGGAATATTAAAAATTTCATGGTATTTATGTAGCCATTTTTCAAGGATGATGTTGGAGGCACTGTGGGTTTCAATTCATTCAGGAACCATTAAATGGTGAGTAAGCTCATTTCAATGAAAGCTCTGGAGAACTCTCACAGACAAGGCTTCCCAAAGAGTGGCCAGAAGGTCACATGAAGCCAGGCTCATTGAGGTCTACAATGTGAGGTACATGTGTGTTTTGAGTGTCAACTATGACTTCCAAGTCTTTCAGTAAAAAAATCATGTGTTATCCTGGCTGAGATTCCCAGTGCTCAGTGGAAAGCCACCCTGGGCCTAGATCTCAGTTTCCAAGGGCTAATCTCATGTGTGGCCTCCTATAATCCCAACACAATTCATGGCAATACTTCTCTCAGGTGAGTTCCAGAACTCAGGCTCTAAGGAGTATCAGAGCAGAGTTCAAGCCCTGGTGGACCAAGTCATCTCTTCCAACCGCCACACAAATGACCACAATTAAAACCAAAACACTCCTACATGGCCCTCATCTTCTTCCATAAAGACACTCATCATAACATATGGCTGGAGGTTTCCATGAGGGGCACAGCCCAAGTGTCCAAAATAAGCTCCCTTGCCCCTCATTTGCCTAAAGTCAGGGTGGCTTGGACACCCTTCTTCTGAACCAGGAGTGATCTGTAAGGGTAAAAGAAATTGAAATTAAAGTGTTAAAGTTAAAGTGTAAAAGACCGGGTGTTGTAAAGTTTCTAATCTTCAAGGCCTGGTTTAAAATGTAAAGGACCAGGTATTTTTAAGTTTCCATGCTACACGCAAAACCTGAAATTCCTGTAAATTGTAGGACAATTTCTGGACTGCCCAGTAAATATTCCCCCTGACCACCTGGTTGTTTAATAACCTAGGACCCTGTGTGGCCTACCACATATGCATCGCAGGGCCTAAATCAATCAATTTCAATGTGTACCCCACTTTAGAATTGACCTATCACTCCCGCCTGACGTGTTCAAGCCAATGAATGAACTAATCATGTTTAGGATTTGTTGTTTCATTTTCCCACAGTGTATGATGATTTGCTAAAGGAGACTGTGATATATGTAAAGTCTCACACTCCCCAAATTGTGTACTTAAGCACTGCTCAACCCCTGCTCGGGGATCTGGGCTGCTCTCCCTTCTTGAGTGAGCACAGAGCACCAGCATGCTGGATTGGATCCTCAATAAATGTCTTTTGCTGTTGCATGAGCCTTGGTCTCATACATGAACATGAATGAAATTAAGGAGTGTATAATAAGACACATATATTTCATATTTTGAATAATCTATAGAGTGTAGATTTTTCACAAAACACATACAGAGATATTAAAAAGTAGCAATATATATGCCAATCAAAATTCATCATGAAATACATATCATACACAGATCCAAAAATCTTTATTTTACTGAACATGGATTTATGTGTAATGTTGTTCAACTAGGAAGCTCACGCAAATGTTGAATTTTCAGTTCCTACAGCGTTTAGGAGGAGTGATCTCTTCTCAAAATTTGTATCTGCCTAGTCAGCCACCTCACAATAATGTACGTGTGGTACCAGGTAGGATTCTATTTGTGCATATAAAAATACATGTGCTGAATAGGCAACAGAGAAAGGGAGACAGGAATTCACATATCTGATACCTTTCAAAACACATGGAGAACTATTTCAATTAAAAATTAACCAGATTTTTAACAACTACCCTTTATCATGCAAAAGGCAAGTCCAACTATACACTATGCCTCCTCTGAATTGCTTGTATTTCTATTCTGTTTGGGTTATTTTTCTCCATCATATTAGCATTAGTAGTCAGAGTCTAGTAGGGTATGCTTTAGTGTCATGGATTCAGTAATTCAAATGAAAATAAAGGAAAATGAATCCATTGTTTACGCAAATATGCACTACAAAAAATCTTTCCACTCTCATTCAGAGCAATGCCTTGACATTACCTTCACCCCAAGTAAGACACAATTAGAGGACAAGAGTTAGAAAATCTGTGAATACATATCTGGAATGGAAAATGCTCAGGAGTTCACAAGCTTGGACATTTTAGAGGAGTTTTCAAAATTAAGGGACAGGATAAACAGTCCACAATCATGGAACTCTGCTGGCCTAAAGACTTCTTGAGAAACTGCCTGTGAGGTTGGGCACTTGAAATATATTTTCTTTTCAGGAGCTTTAGCTTCCTTTGTAGTGATACCATCAAAGATGGGTCTTCATTTATCTGACCTGGAGGACATGGTTTCTTATTTTCCAAAGAACATGAGGCAGCAGTGCTCAATCCTACCTTTGAAGGTAAACTGTGGCCACGGAGGGCTAAGTGTCTCCCCGTCTTGACTGTGAAGCCAATTGGTCATCCTACAATTTTCGTGGTGTTTCTTGCTGCTGCACTGGGCTTTTGGTATTTCCTTCATGAAATACAAGGAGTTCAACTGGGACACAGTGCTGGAGCGAGTTCTGTCACGTGTGGAGGGTCAGGGTCTACAGGAGAATTCACCAACCAGGCTTCTATCGCACATAACTTGCAACATTGTCCATAGCAAACTGATTCTGAACATTGTCCTGAAACCTTTCCTTATAACAAGATGCCTTTACATATAAGGGTCTGCTAGCTTCACCATGTAAGCCACAAGCCATTTAGAAGTTAATGGCAGACTCACATGGCCCCACCACAGATATTTTATTATACACCTGCACACCACAGCTCTGGGCCCTCTTCTCAGCTCTCTCCAACTTACTTACATCTCTGTTCTACACAATTTTCGTGAAACCGAGTCAGTCAAGGCACTGTCTGGTACACTCATGATCAGCAACAATACATCCAAAGGTTCTCCAGTGCCACCTGGTCAGGGGAATTTCAAGGTATTTATGGAGCAATTTTTCAAGGATGAAGTTGGAGGCACTGTGGGTTTCAATTCATTCAGGAACCATTAAATGTTGAGGAACCTCATTTCAATGAAAGCTCTAGAGAACTCTCACAGGTAAGGCTTCCCAAAGAGTGGCCAAAATATACATATATTTCATATTTTGAAAAATCTTGACAGTGTATATCTGTATCTATATCTATATCTATATCTACACACACACACACACACACAAACACACACAGACATTAAAAACTAGCAACATATATGCCAATCGAAATTCATCATGAAATATATATCATCCACGTATTCAAAAATATTCATTTTACTGAACATGGATTTGTGTATAATGTTGTTCAACTAGAAAGCTCACCCATAGGTTGAATTTTCAGTTCCAACAGCGTTTAGGAGGACTGAACTTTTCTCACAATTTGTATCTGCCAAGTCAGACACCTCAGAAGAATACATGTGTGATACAAGGAACAATTCTATATGTGCATATAAAAATATATGTGCTGAATAGGATACAGAGAAATGGGGGAGACAGGAATTCACATATTTGATAAGTTTAAAAATACATGGACCACTCTTTCAACAAAAAAATTGACTAGATTTATAACTCCTACCCTATATAATGGAAAAGGCAATTCCAACGGTACACCATGGCTCCTCTGATGTGTTTGTATTTCTATTCTGTTTGGGTTACTTTTCTCCATCAAGTTAGGATTAGTTGTCAGAGTCTTGTAGGGTATGGGTTAGTGTCAGGGATTCAGAATTTCGAAAGGAAAATTGGAAAATGAATCCAATGTGTATGCAAATATGTGCTACACAAAAATCTTCCGACTCTCATCCGGAACAATGCCTTGACCTTAACTTCGTCCCAAGTAACACATGTAGAGAAGATGAGTAAGAAAATCTGTGAGTACATATCTGGAATTGAATATGCTCAGGAGTTCACAACCTTGCAGGTAGAAGGGGAGTTTCCAAAAGTAAGGGACAATGTAAACACTCCACAAACATGGAGCTCTGCTATCCTAATGACTTCTGGAAAAACTGCCTCAGATGTTGGGCTCTTGAAATATATGTTGTTGTCAGGAGCTTTAGCTTCGTTTGTAGTGAGACCATAAAAGCTGGGTCTGCATCTATGTGACCTGGAGTAGATGCTTTCTTATTTACCAATGAAAATGAGGCAGCATTGATGAATTCTCTCTTTCTGGGTCAACTGTGGCCACTTGGGGCTCAGTGTTTCCTCATGTGGACTCTGAAGCCATTTGATCATCCTCCAATTTTTGTGATGTTTTTTGCTGCTGCACTGGGAGTTCAGTATTTGCTTCACGAAATACAAGGAATTTAACTGGGACACAGTGCTGGAGGGAGTTCTGTCACATGTGGTGGAACAGGGTCTGCAGGAGAATGCACAAACCAGGCTTCTTTCCAACATAGCTTGCCACCTTGACCATAGCAACCTGATTCTGAACATTGCCCTGAAACTTATCCATATAACAAGAATCATTTACATATAATGGTCTGCTGGATACACCATGTCAGTCACAAGGCATTTGGAAGCCATTGGCAAATCCAGATAGAAGCACCACAGATGTTTTATCTCACACATGCCCACCTTTGCTCTAGGTCCACTATTCAGCAGGCTCAAACTTACTGGCATCTCTGTTCTACACCATTTTCGTGAAACCCAGCCAATCAAGGCACTGTCTGGTACACTCATGATCACCAACAGGATATCCAATGGTTCTCCACTGCCTCCTAGATATGGGAATTTCAAAAATTTAATGGTATTTATCGAGCCCATCTTTCAAGGTTGAAGTTGGAGTCACTGAGTGTTTCATTTAATTCAGTAATCATTAAATGGTGAAGAAGCTCATTTCAATGAAAGCTCTGGAGAAATCTAACTGCTAAGGCTTCTAAAAAAGTGGCCAAAATGCCACATGAAGCCAGGCCCATTGAAGTCTACAATGTTAAGTGCATTTGTGTTTTGACTCTCAACTATGGCTGCCAAGTGTTTCAGAATAAAATTATGTGATACCCTGGCTGAGATTCCCAGTGCTCTGTGGAAAGCCACCCTGGGAAAAGATCTCTGTTTCCAATGGCGACTCCCATGTGTGGCCTCCTAATATCCCAACACAATTCATGGCAATACTTCTCTGAGGTCAGTTCCAGGACTCAGTCTCTATGGGGTATCACACCAGAGTTCAAGCCCAGGTGGACCCAGTCATCGCTTCCAACTGCCACACAAATAACCACAGTTAAAACCAAAACACTCCCACATGGCCCTCATCTTCTTCCATATAGACACTCCTCATAATCTCTGGCTGGATGTTTCCATGAGGGGCGCAGCCCAACACAGTGTCCAAATAAGCTCGCTTGCCCATCATTTTCCTAAAGTCAGGGTGGATTGTACACCCTTCCTGTGAACCAGGAGGGATCAAATATGCCTTCCAGTAATACTGCTCTGCTTCTCCAATTTGAGGCCTACTGACTGTCGGTATAGATTTTTTATGTGATGTGGAGTCATGAGAAAACACAAGCATGTATGCAATTGCCTTTGCAGGGCTTTGAAGAACTCATTTGATTCAAAGGATCCCTATTCTCACTTGATGGTGGTAAGGAACCTAACAGAGGAAGGCGAGAGACTTCATCAACAATGACTGATCTTTTTCCCATTTTGGTTTTGGATGCACACATGGGATCATTCTTTAGATCCATCAGGTGCTGAGAACCTAAGCCACAGCCTAACACAGGGCCAAGAGACTGATTCAGACACATCCATTTCCAAAGCAATTAACAAAGAGCCACAGGTGATGCCCATTTAATTCCATTTTAAAACTGTTTTCTTCAGGCTTCACAAACTGTGTCCTGAGGCCAAGACCTTCCTCACATTCAGGGGAAGAGAAGAATTGGTTAGCAAAAGGCCCAAAGCAGAGTTTCTCCATTGAGGCTTTCCTGGTAACACAGATATCTGAGTTTTTTGAGATGCTAGCCATTCCCTTTAGCTATCCACTACATGGCCTTGTCACAGAGCTTGGAGGTGGTACATATCTTGGACACAAAACCATGAGCCTATTCTGGAGAGTGGCCAGATTTAGGAAGAAAACAGGAACTTAGGAAATTAGTAGGTGTTTTCCATCCATAAGGGAAGCCACAGTCCATTCATCAATTGGGCAGGATGAATGCTGGGAAGGATTCTACTAAACAGGACACATCCATTGATGAATTCTCTTTTCAAATGTCGACAACCACGGACACAGTGGGATACACAGACCTAGAAACACTCACTTTGTGAAACGACTTACTAGGAACAGTCCACTCCAAACCAAACAAACCACCTTTTTTACCTATTCTTAGAACATGAGACAAAACCACAAACTCACACTCACACCCACAAAGGCACCTCCTTCCCCCAAAGAGGTCTGTGACAATCCGGCGTGTCCTCTGACTTGTGGGCCTTATTATGTCCCTGAAATGTCCTGTCCTGTCTCAGATCTGGTCTCCTTGGCCAAATCTGCGAAGTGGTCAGGAGCCAGCTGTGAGCAACTAACTGCTTTCTCAGGAAAGGCCCCTCTTCTGAGCTCTCCTGAAATTTGGCCATTCTCACATCAGTAGGTACCAAGAAAGACTGACTCTGTTCTTTGTAAATCCAAATAAGTGAGCCCACTGGGAATGGTACTGGGACTGCCTCTGGTTGCCTGGCTTCCTGGATCCCAAGTTCAGAGAGTTCTATCACCAAGGAAGTGAGGAAGGTCACCTCCTTTGTGAACTGAATGAGGTCACTGCTTTGGAAACCACTTTGTCCTAAAATTTGCTTCCAAGGTTCCCATGAGATGGAGGCTGCCCCTATTTCCTGTGATACTTTCACAACTGAGAATTGTATATCAACCATAGGCAGCCGGGAACAGCTGTCCACACTGGCCTGGTTTGGTCCATCTTCTCTACATTAAGAAGAGTGAGGCTGATTCTGACACATCCCTTCATCCTAACCGGGTTGTTTGCCATGGAAGATGACTTTTGCTCTCTCAGGTCCTTCATAGCTGCCTAAATCTTCTCCAGGGATCATTTCTGCATGGAACTTTGAGGTTCTCATAGGTGGAAGATCCCCTACATTCCTGTATTGGAAGACCAATTCTGTCCCTCCTCTTCTGTAAAGTTAGATTGAGGGAACATTGTATGGTTAAGGTTAATAACAGGTTCCATTTTGGTTAGGAATCATTCTCTGGGATGAATAATGGTATTGGGATTTTGCGATATTTTCAAGAATATATAGGTGAAATATAAGTATGAAAAAAGAAATCTAGGTAATTTTTGAAGGACAGAAGGGAATTGGCCCCATGATTGGGATTCTTAGCTTTCAATTATGTTCTGCACAGGTGTCTCAGATAAATTGATATACAGTGGCATAGGATCTTGTCTTTTGGATGATTGAATGTCGAAGAGAACATCTGGTCCAAAAGGGATAGTTGGTGGATTAGGAAGATATTCGGTAGGTTTAGAATGAAGAGTGTGTATAGAATTTGGACCAAAAGATCTTTAGCAATAGGGTTTTGGGTAGAGACTGAAAGTAAATGTCAGCACATGTGAAGAGTCAGTCACAGTGATAAACTGGGGAAAAAATACAGGAAATCAGATATCAATAGAGACATTAGGAAATCAGGACAAGTATAAAGTGAGTGATAGGATTAGAAATTTTCAACAGGGTTGAAGTTGAATATGTAATTTCAGGAAGAAACAAATATGTTGTCACCAATAGGATTCACTTTGATAGCATTAGGCAACCTGGATATGGATTTTTTTTTTTTAATCCATGCTCACTTTCCATTTAGGATTTGGTACAATCATAAGTGTGACCTTGCTTTTTGTTTCCACAATATTACTGTGATTAATGTATATATAGATCAGATGACATGAGTATTTCTTCCACCATTTCTGGGAGCAATATTTTGAAGACATATAATTTAGTATTGTGGGTACAAATAGGTATAGGCTGTGTTATACGAATATAGAGATAATGCATGAATAGACCATACTGTGAATAAATAATATAACTGGTTCCAAATTTAAATAATGGATTGAATTGATATCTGGATATATACTGGAAAACTTATATTGATATTCATACAATCATTCGTACCAGTTATACATCTAATTGTAATATTAGTGTTATGGTTTATCATGAAGTGTCTGTGAGTTTTGCTTCTAAAATGATTATGGAAATCAAAAATAATGTGCTTGGAAAGAAGTCTCATTAAAACAACAGTCACGAAACCTGGGGGAATACATATGTTCTGAAGCAGGAAGTAATTGAAAGTGAAAAAAATCCTATGAATTTGTGAATTTGTGAATGAAAAATGTATTCTATTATGTGCAAAAACTGAAGAAATATTAATGTACCAGTTTTGAATAAAAATGAACGTCAAAGTACATATCATGTCCCATAGGAATCTACTTGCATTGATGTTACACTGAGTCATTTACTGTAGCAATATTAGGATTTGTATGCACCATTCACTGAAGTTAGCTTTCAGTACTAGGAAACAAATATATATTTCAGGTGGATTAATATTCCAGAGAATATTCTTATGAAAAGTTTAATAAAAATCCACATTCATTAACATCAATGAATTTAGGGAGTATATAATAAGACACATACATTTCATATTTTGAAAAATCTGGAGAGTTTATACATATATATATGCACACACACACACACACATATATACATTAAAATGTAGCAATATAAATGCCAATCGAAATACATCATGAAATATATATCATCCACAAATCCAAAAATCTTCACTTTTCTGAACATCAATTTAAGTATAATGTTGTTCAACTAGGAAGCTCACCCATAGTTTGTTTTGTAAGTTCCAACAGCATTTAGGAGGAGTGATCTCTTCTCACAATTTGTATTTGCCAAGTCAGCAACCTCACAAGTATCTACGTGTGATACCAGGTAGGATTCTATATGTGCATATAAAAATACATGTGCTGAATAGGGTACAGAGAAATGGAGACAGGAATTCTCATATTTGTTAACTTTAAAAACACATGGAGAAGGGAGGGGCAGAGCCGCCAACCGCGCCTGTAAGATAGGCGGACCTGCGAGCCACCGGTAGAACAGGCCTAGCGGCCCACAATCGTACAAAACACATCGCCCTGGTTGGGGGTTGGGCAGAGCCGCTGCGCGCCTGCAAGGAACGCGGACATGCGACCTACAGGGAGTACAGGCCCAGCAACCCGCGGAGGGGCAGAGACACCCCTTGCAACTTCTAGATAGGTGAACCTGTGACCCACCGGCAGAAGAGGCCCAGCTGCCTTCAGAGGGGCAGAGCCGGCCCCCGCGCCTGCGAAGTAGGCAGACCTGCGAACACCGACAGACCAGGCGCTAGGCCCCGCCACGGTGCTAGACACATAACCTGGTTTGGGGAGGGGCCGAGCCACTGCCCGTGCCTGGAAAGCAGGTGGACCTCTCACCCTCTGGCAGAACAGACCCAGCAACCTACCAGCCTGGTAGATATATCGCCCCGGTTTAGGGAGGGGCAGAGCTGCCACTCGCGCCTGCAATGTAGACAGCCCTGCAATCCACAGACAGAAGAGGCCCAGCGGCACGCGGAAGGGCAGAGCCGACACCTGCGCCTGGAAGGTAGGTGGACCTGTGACCCACTGGCTGAACAGGAGAAGCGCCCGAAGAGGGGTAGAGCAACTGCCCGCTCCTGCAAGGTAGGCGGACAGGCTACCGACCGGCAGAACAGGTCCAAAGGGCTGCTGGTGTGGTAGGCACATTGCCCCAATTGGAGGAGGGGCAGAGCCACCGCCCACACCTGTGAGGGAGACTTTTCATGAATACAATAGCAATATAAACATTTAGGGGTAAAATTCAATAACACAAAAGTTCCACCAAACAGAAAAAAACGCGAACAGTAGGAAAAGACAAGGAAAGAAAGGACCACAAGCAATGCAGGTCAACTCAACATTAGAAGAGGTAATATCTGCAGCAGATGGAATGTCAGATAAAGAATTTAGGATATACTTGCTTCCGATGATCTGAGTCAACAGGGAGACATTAGACAGCAAAATCAGACAATGAAAGATCACTTCAACAATAAATTACATAAACAAATCCAAGAAGCAAAAGATCAACTATACAGGGAGATAGAGGTTATAAAAAAAAACAAACAGAAATCATAGAAATGCAGGAAGCAATAAACCAACTTAAAAACTCAATTGAGAATACAACCAGCAGAGTAGATCACGTAGAAGATAGAACATCAGACAATGAAGACAAAGTATTTCAACTTGAAAAGAACATAGACAGCTCAGCAAGACTGTTAAGAAACCATGAGTAGAAAATCCAAGAAATATGGGATAACATGAAGAGACCAAACTTAAGAGTAATTGGGATACAGGAAGGTATACAGGTGCAAAACAAAGGAATGAGCAATCTATTCAATGAAATAATATGAGAAACCTTCCCAGATATGAAGAATGAGACAGAATCCCAAATCATAGAAGCCTACAGGATGCCGAATGTGCAAAATCATAAGAGATAAAGACCTAGACATATTATAATGAAGATGCCAAACATACAGAATAAAGAGAGAATTTTAAAAGCTACAAGAGAAAGGAAGCAGATTACATTTAGGGGTAAACCAATCAGGATAACAGCTGATCTTTCAACACAGACTCTGAAAGCTAGAAGATCCTGGAATAACATTTTTCAAACACTGAAAGAAATTGGGTTCCAACCAAGAATTGTGTATCCAGCGAATTTAAGCTTCAGGATGGAAGATAAAATTAAAACCTTCCATGATAAACAAAAGTTAAAAGAATTTGCAGCTAGAAAACCCTTTCTTCAAAAGATCCTTGGCAAAACATTATAGGAAGACGAAATGGAAAATAACAATGAAAACCAACAGTGGGAGGTAGTACAGTAAAGGGGGGGAAAATAATCAAAGAGGAAAAAAAAACATGGTTAGTAACATAAATAAACAAATATGGCTGGAATAACAACCCATATCTCAATAGTAACCCTAAATGTTAATGGCTTAAACTCACCAATTAAGAGACACAGGCTAGTAGAATGGATCACGAAAGAAGACCAACAATTTTCTGCCTGCAGGAGACGCATTTGATAGGAAAAGAGAAACATAGACTGAAGTTGAAAGGTTGGGAGAAATCATATCACTCATATGGACTTCGGAAACAAGCAGGAGTGTCCATACTCAGATCAAATAAAATAGATGTCAAGCCAAAGTTAAGCAAAAGGGATAAAGAGGGACACTACATACTGCTCAAGGGAACCATACACCAACAAGACATAACAATCATAAATATATATGCCCCAAACAATGGTTCAGCTATGTTCATCAAAAAAACTCTTCTCAAGTTCAAGAGTCTGATAGACCACAATACAATAATCATGGGAGACTTCAACACACCTCTCTCACTACTGGACAGATCTTCCAAACAAAAGTTGAATAAGGAAACTATTGAACTGAATAACACAATTAATAACATAGACTTAATAGACATATATAGAATATACCACCCAACATCAAGCAGTTACACTTTTTTCTCAGCAGCACATGGATACCTCTCAAAAATAGATTATATATTATGTCACATGGCAACACTTAGACAATATAAAGGAGTATAGATAATACCAGGCATCTTATCTGATCATAATGGAATGAAACTGAAAAATCAACAATAAAAGAAGGAAGGAAACTTCATGCATCACTTGGAGAATGAACAATACGTACTGAATGATCAATGGGTTATAGAAGACATCAAGGAGGAAAATAAAAAATTCTTAGAGATAAATGAAAAAGACAGACGGAACATATCAGAATCTATGGGACACATTGAAAGCAGTTCTAAGAGGAAAATTCATTGCTTGGAGTTCTTTCCTTAAAAAAAGAAAAAAAAAAACAACAAATAAATGATCTCATAGTTCATTTCAAAATCCTAGAAAAAAAAGAGCAAAACAACAGCAAAAGAAGTAGAAGGCAAGAAATAATTAAAATCAGAGCTGAAATTAATAAAATCAAAACAAAAGAATCAATTGAAAAATTTGACAATACTAGAAGTTGAAAAATAAATAAAATTGACAGACTCTTAGCCATGTTAACAAAGAGAAGAAGAGAGAGAACTCAAATTACTATCATACTGAATGAAAATGGCAATATCACAACAGACACTTCTGAAATACAGAAGATAATCAGAAATTATTTTGAATCCTTATACACCAATAAATTAGAAGATAGTGAAGGCATTGATAAATGTCTTAAGTCATATGATCTGCCCAGATTGAGTCAGGAGGATATAGACAACCTAACCAGACCAATATTAATTGAGGAAATAGAAGAAACCATCCAATGACTACCAACTAAGAAAAGAACAGGACCGAATGGGTATACAGCAGAGTTTTTCAAAACCTTTAAAGAGGAACTAATACCAGTACTTTTCAAGATATTTCAGGAAATAGAAAAAGAGAGAGAACTTCCAAATTCATTTTAGGAGGCCAATATCACCCTGATTCATAAAACAGACAAAGACACTTCAAAGAAACAAATCTACAGACCAATATCTCTAATGAACCTAGATGCAAAAATCCTCAATAAAATTCTGGCGAATCAGATACAAAAACATATTTAAAAAATTGTGCAACATGATCAAGTAGGATTCATCCCTGGGATACAAGGCTGGTTCAATATACGGAAATCAATAAATGTTATTCACCACATCAATAGACTTAAAAATAAGAACCATATGATCACCCCAATAGATGCAGAAAAAGTATTCAACAAAGTACAGCATCCCTTTATGTTCAAAACTCTAGAAAAACTAGGGATAACAGGAACATACCTCAATATTGTAAAAGCAATCTATGCTAAGCCTCAGGCTAGTATCATCCTGAATTGTGAAAAAATTGAAAGCATTCCCTCTAAAATCTGGAACAAGACAGGGATGCCTTCTCTCACGACTTCTGTTCAACATAGTTCTCGAAACACTGGCCAGAGAAATTAGACAAATGAAAGAAATTAAAGGCATAAAATTAGGAAAAGAAGAACTTAAATTATCACTATTTGCAGATGACATGACTCTATACCAAGCAGACCCAAAAGGGTCTACAAAGAAACTATTAGAGTTAGTAAATGAATTCAGCAAAGTGGCATGATATAAAATCAACAATCATAAATCAAAGGCATTCCTGTATATCAGCAACAAATCCTCTGAAATGGAAATGAGGACTACCACTCCATTCAGAATATCCTCAAAATAAAAATAAAATACTTGGGAATCAACGTAACAAAAGATGTGAAAGACTTACACAATGAAAACTACAGAACAATAAAGAGAGAAATAGAAGAAGATCTTACAAGATGGAAAAATATACCCTGTTCATGGATAGGCAGAATTAACATCATCAAAATGGCGATATTACCAAAAGTTCTCTATAGGTTTAATGGAATGCCAATCAAAATCCCAAGGGCATTTCTTGTAGAAATAGATAAAACAATTATGAAATTCATATGGAAAAATACAAAACCCAGTATATCAAAGACAACTCTAAGCAGAAAGTGTGAATCAGGCGGTATAGCGATACAAGTCCTCAAATAATACTACAGAGCAATAGTAACAAAAAGAGCATGGTACTGGTATCAAAACAGGTGGGTGGACCAATGGTACATAATAGAGGACACAGAAATCAATCCACAAAATTACAGCTATCTTATATTTGATAAAGGAGCTAATAGCATGAAATGAAGGAAGGATAGCATCTTTAAAAAATGGTGCTGGAAAAACTGGAATTCCATATGTAACAAATGAAACTGAATCCCTTTCTCTCTCCATGCACAAAAGTTAACTCAAAATGGATCAAGGAGCTTGATATCAAATCAGAGACACGGCATCTGATGGAAGAAAACTTTGGCTATGATCTACATACTGTGGGGTCGGGCTCCAAATTCCTCAATAGGACACCCATAGCATAAGAGTTAATAACTAGAATCTACAAACTGGACTTACTCAAACTAAATAGATTTTTCTCAGAAAAAGAAACAATAAGAGAGGTAAAAAGGGAGCCTACACCCTGGGAACAAATCTTGACTCCTCACACTTCAGATAGAGCCCTAATATCCAGAGTTATACAAAGAAATCAAAAAAATTAACAATAAGAAAATGAATTACCCAATCAACAAATGGGCCAAGGACCTGAACAGACACTTCTCAGAGGAGGACATACAATCAATCAATAAGTACATCAAAAAATTCTCACCATCTCGAGCATTCACAGAAATGCAAAACAAACCCACCCTAAGATACCATTTCACTGCAGTAAGCTTAGCAGCCTTTATGAAGTCAAACGACAACAAGTTCTGGCGAGGATGTGGGGAAAAGGGTACACCTGTACATTGCTGGTGGGACTGCAAATTGGCGCAGCCAATTTGGAAAGCAGTATGGAGATTTCTTGGAAAGCTGGGAATGGAACCACCATTTGACCCAGCAATTCCCCTTCTCGGTCTAATCCCTATAGACCCAAAAAGAGCATGCTACAGGGACACTGATAAATCTATGTTCATAGCAGCACAATTCACAATAGGAAGACTGTGGAACCAACCTAGATGCCCTTCAATAGATGAATGGATTAAAAAAATGTGGCATTTATACACAATGGAGTATTACTCTGCATTAAAAAATGACAAAATCATACAATTTGCAGAGAAATGGATGGCATTAGAACGTATTATGCTACGTGAAGATAGCCAATCACTAAAAAACAAATGCCAAATGTTTTCTTTGATATAAGGAGAGTAACTGAGAACAGAGTTGGAAGGAAGAGCATGAGAAGATGATTAACATTAAACAGGGGTGAGAGGTGGGAGGGAAAAGGAAAGAGAAGCAAAATTGCATGGAAATGGAAGGAAACCCTCATGGTTATACAAAATTAAATACAAGATGAAGTGAGCGGAAAGGGGACGAAAACAAGGGGAAGAAATGAATTACAGCAGATGGGGTACATTGAGAGGATTGGAGGGGAGGGGATGGGAGATAGTAGAGGACAGGAAAGGCAGCAGAATACAACAGACACTAGTATAGCAATATGCAAAACAGTGGATGTGTAACTGATGGGATGCTGCAATCTGTATACGGGGAAAAATGGAAGTTCATAACCTACTTGAATCAAAGTGTGAAATATGACATGTCAAGAACTATGTAATGTTTTGAAAAACAAACAATAAATATCAAAGGAAAAAAACACATGGAGAACTATTTCAATTAAAAATTGACTAGGTTTATAATACCTACACTTTATCATGCAAAAGGCAAGTCCGACTATACACCATGCCTCTTCAGAACTGCTTGTTTTTCTATTCGGTTTGGGTCATTTTTCTCCATCATATTAGGATTAGTAGTCAGAGTTTTGTAGGGTACGTGTTAGTGTCAGGGATTCAGTTTTTGGAATGGAAAATTGGAAAATGAATCCAATGTGTATACAAATATGTGCTACACAAAAATCTTCCCACTTTCATCCAGAACAATGACTTGACGTTACCATCTCCCCAAATAAGAAACAATTAGAGGAGAAGAGTTAGAAAATCTGTAAATACATATCTGGAATGGAAAATATTTAGGAGGTCACAAACTTGGAGGTGGTAGAGGAGTATCCCAAAGTAAGGTACAGGGTAAACACTCCACAAATATGGAGGTGTGCTGGCCTAAAGACTTCTAGAGAAACTTCCTCTGAGGATGGGCACTTGAAATATATGTTGTTGTCAGTAGCTTTAGCTTCCTTTGTAGTGAGATCATCAAAGCTGGGTCTGCATCTATGTGACCTGGAGGACATTCTTTCTTGCTTTCCAATGCACATGAGGCAGCAGTGCTGAATTCTCTCTTTGTATGTAAACTGTGGCCACTGGGGTCTAAGTGTCTCCCCGTGTGGACTGTGAAGCCTTTTGTTCATCCTCCACTTTTCGTGGTGTTTCCTGCTGCAGCACTGGGAGTTTGGTATTTTCCTCACGAAATACAAGGGGTTCCACTGGAACACAGTGCTGGAGGGAGTTTTGTCACTTGTGGTTTTTCAGGGTCTACAAGAGAATGCACCAACCAGGCTTCATTCCCACATAGCTTGCCCCCTTGTCTATAGCAACCTGATTCTGCACATTGCCCTGAAAACTATCAATTTAACAAGACACCTTTACATATAAGTGTCTGGTCACTGCACCATGTCAGTGACAAGCCATTTGGAAATCAATGGCAAATCCACATGGCGCAACCACAGATGATTCATCACACACCTGCACACCACAGCTCAGGGCTCACTACTCAGGAGGGTCCAACTTAATAGCATCTCTGTTCTACACCATTGTCATAAATCCCAGTCAATCAAGGCACTGTCTGGTACACTCATGATCAGTAAAAGTGCATCCAAATGTTCTCCAATACCATCTGGTCATGGGAATTTCAAAAATTTCTTGGTATTTATCTAGCCTCTTGGTAAATCCAAACAAGTGAGCCCACTTGGACTGGGACTGGGACTGGCTCTGGGTGCCTGGCTTCTTGGATCACAAAATTCAGACATTTCCATCACCAAGGAAGTGAGGTGAGGTCACTTCCTTCAGAAAATGAATGAGGCCACTGTCTTGGCCACCACTTTGTCGTAACAGTTGCTTCCTAGTGTCTCAGGAAAAGGAGGCAGCCTCTATTTTCTGTGACACTTTCACAAGTTAGAATGGTATAGAAACATAGGCACCTGGGAACAGCTCTCCACACATGCCTGGTTTCATACATCATCCCTACATTAATAAGAGATAGGCTGATTGAGACACATCCTTTCATCCTGATCGGGTGGTTTGCAAAGGAAGATGACTTTTGCTGTTTCAGGTCCTTCATAGCTGCCTACGTCTTCTCCAGGGATCATTTCTGCATGGATTTTGAGGTACTCAGCAGGTGAAAGATCTCCTAACTTCCTGTATTGTAATACTAACTTTGTCCCTGCTCTTCTGTAAAGTGAGATTGAGTGAACAATCTCAGTTTACAGAATGGTTAGGGTTAATAGCATGTTCGATTTGGGTTATGAATCATTTTGCTGGATGAATAATGATATTGGAAACCTGCGATATTTATAAGAATATGGAGGTGAAATATAAGTATGAAAACAGAAATCTAGGTAATATTTGAAGCCCAGAAGGACTTTGGGCCCTTGATTGGGATACATAGCTTAAATTATGTTCTGTGTGACCTTTGCATTTCGTGTCCAGAATATTACTGTGATAATATGTATATGTAGCTAAGGTGACATGAGTATTTCTTCCACCATTTCTGTGAGCAATATTTTGAAAACTTATAAATTAGTACTGGGGATACTAATAGGTTTACCCTGTTTTGATGAATATAGAGATGATGCATTAATAGACCCTACTGTGAATAAATTATATAACTGGTTCCAAATTTAAATAATGGATTGTATTGATATCTGAAAATATATAGGAAATCTTATATTGATATACATACATTCATTCCAACCAGTTATATATCTAATGGTAATGTTAGGGTTATCATTTATCATGAATAGTGTGTGAGTTTTGCTTCAAAAATGATTATGGAATCGAAAATAATATGTTTAGAAAGAAGTTTAGTAAAAAGACCAGTCAAGAAACATGGAGGAATATATGTCTTCCAAAGGAGGAAGTGATTGAAAGTGAACCGAATGTTTATAAATTTGTGAACTTGTGAATGAATGGATATATCTAATGATGTCCATAAACTGAAGAAATAATTACGTACCAGGTTTGAATAAAAATGAACTTTAACAAACACAATAGAAACATTAGGAATTCTGGAAAAGTATAGTTCGCAGTGAAAGGTTAATAAAATAAGTACTTGTCACTTTCTGTTTTTCAGTATGCTTAACAAAACACTGTTGTAATCTTGAGAACTTTTTGATAGTCTTATTCCCAGAATGTGCTGTCCAAAACTGCCAAACTGCAGAATGTACTCCCTCAACCGGTTGCACACAAACCGCTCACTTGCCCGGACCCATCAATAAACTTCCCCCCCTGCCCTCTCCTAGGAAAATATATAAGCTCTGCTTAAGCTGTTCTCAAGGCTCTCTGCTCTATTCAAGTGAGCTCTGAGCCCCAGCATGCTGGACCCCCAATAAACCCTTTGCTTTGCATGAGACAGTCTCTTGGTGGTCTCTTCACCCGATTGTCACCGGACCTTTACATATGGAGGTTCCACCGAGATCCGGCAGCCGTGGACAAGCAATCCCAACGAACTCCTCTCGGGGTAAGTAAGGTGCCTCTTTCTGGTTTCAGGTTTCAGGTCAGGGCTTGGCAAAATGGATGTCGATGAAGAGCGTGAGCTCTCTCCGATGGTGGCTGACAGTCATGTCACAGAGCCACAGGCCAAGTCCCTGGGGGACGTCATAGAGGACTCAGAAAATCGAGGAACAATAGTCTCCATGACTCAGTGATATTTTGTTTCAGATTCGGTATTGCCAACCCATCGGGTTTTGCCAACTACTCAGTCCTGGTCTCAGTGTTGGACTTCCATATCCTGTCTTTATTGTCTTGTCTTGTCTGTGTCATGTGTTGTTGCTTTTACTGTTTGTGTATCTTTCATTATGGGACAGAGCACTTCAATGCCTCTGTCTCTGACCCTTGTTCACTGCAACAAAGTTTGCTTAAGGGATCAGAATCTTTCTTTTTCAGTAAAATGCTGGACCTGGCAGACTCTCTGTGCCTCAGAATGGCTCACCTTTGGATTTGGATGGACCCTAGAAGGATCTTTCTACTTCCCACTAATTTAAAAAGTTAGAGATATTGTCTTTCAGCCAGAGCCACATAGATACCTGTGAAGACAGATGGACACTGCCTACCAACCCGGTGACGAGGGGAATCAACATCAATATCAAGAAAGAGACTTTGTCTACATTAGACGACATCAGGTGTCATCCCTGGAACCCTGCTGGAAGGGACCATAGCAGGTGCTACTTATAACACCTACAGCAGTAAAGGTAGACAGAATCACTTCCTGGATCCATACCTCTCATCTCAAGCCTGTGCCCTGTCCAGACTCTGGCTGGAAAGTGTAAAAGACTGGTAACGCTTTCAAATTGTGTATTTGCCATGTGGATAAGGCAATAGACTCTCCCCTTGACCACCAGTAGTCCTAACCCTCATCAGCCCATTCAGCAGCGATGGCTGATCACAAATCTTACTGGACAAGAAGTATGGTCTATCTCGCATACAGCCCACTTAGGGACATGGTCGCCATCTCTCCACAGAAACATTTGTCAGCTGGCTATAGGTCTTTTCCATTGGGATATCCCTGATGAAGTGGATCCCACTAAAATTCCATTAAATCCCTTCTCAACCATAGATAATGGAAACAAATATTATGGATGTAGGGACACGCGAGCCAGATGCAGGTTGGCTAGCCTAGATTACTATGTTTGCCCGGCGGACTATCAAAGCCACAAATAGTCAAGGCTGTGTTGGGGGAAAGCCGGCTTCTTCTGTAAGTCATGAGGATGTGAGCATACAGGGACTGCTTGATGGAACCCAAACTCCTCATCAAATTCTGTACACAACATTGGCCATATTACCAATTAGATAACCAAAATTGATGGCCCCCAGAGGGGTCTCTGGATCCTCAAATTCTGCGTGACCTTTTTAACTTCTGCAAGTGCTGAAAAGGGTAAAAGGAGATTCCCCTATGTGGAGGCCTTTTCCCTCCTTTGCTCACATCCTGAACTATGCTTCTCCAATAGATCCTCACCCTCAGCCTTCTGCTCCAGACTCTCTGCTCTTACTCTCACCTATGCAACCTGATTTCTCCCTTCCAATTACTAGATCAAAAACCCAAACCTCCGCCTGTTCTAAGACCGTTGCCCCCTTCTTGAGGTAGCAGGTACTGAGGTACACCTCAACCAACTCACTCCTCTCTTCTCCTGTCATTGCCCACACTGGGTCCCACCAGGTCCTCTTACTACCTAACACAAAGCCCAAACCAGCTGAGAAGAGCCCTCACACCCTTATCCAAGATGCAATGTAAATGGCCTTTAAAGTTGCTTTTTCATCACTGAAAACATGTTACTAAGTATTTAAAGTCCCTCAAATGCTTTTTGGGATACTAACTCCCATCTTACCCTCTGCTGTACCTGTTGTACTGCTCAAGATTTGTTCCTAGAAAAATCCAAAACCCCTTTTCCATTATTCTTTTACATTTCTCCTACCTCATTCTCAGATCCACGGAACTTCTCACAGCCATGCCTTCCCCGTCTTCCCCCTCTGTACCAGGCCCACAGAAAAGTCTTAACTGACCTTCTCCAGAAATCTCCAACATAGCTGAATTTAGGAATTTCAGCAAAAGAGTCCCAATAAAAGATTTCTAAGTAGATAAAATTCCACTTTTCATGTTGCCCTATTCTACTTGGCCACTGGCTAAAAAAATCTGCAATCCTAAGCTAGACACCCCCATACTAATTTTTCACAAAATATGTGAACAAGGCCTTGGCCTTGAGCTGAGGCTTTACATAGATGGCTACATTTGTAAGATAAAGAAGTTACCAACTGGGCTCCATGGTAACAGTTGGCAGGGGGAAAAATAAAGGGAATATAAAGCTCTCCCTCACCCAGGTGTCCTTGGAAGGTTAACTTTCCCAGAACAGAGGAAAAAAAAAGAAGACAAATGGCTTCTCGTGAACTTCTTAAGACTGTGAACTTCTGAGCCCCTTCCCTTATATGTTGCGTACAAAATTCTGAAACTACCTAAACTTGAAATTCCAGGGATTTAATTGATTACAATAGAAGTAATGCCCTCTGAATATGGTTGCAAACAAATAGGACTGTTTTCCTGTCTTTGGTACTATCTTAGGTGCCTTGCCTTGTCCATCCCTACAACAGTATAATTCTAAATACTTAAAACATTGTTTATGTTTTCATGAAGTGGTCAAAAGATGTGATTAATTGTGTAGTTGTGCAAATGTTTCCCAGAGTGCTCTATCATGACACAGGTTCATTTGAAGATCAAATAGGGGGGCATAAAACCTGGTTCCACTGGGAACATATATCCCTCACTTTCGCCATCCTATTAGGAATACATGTTGCTGCAGGGGTGGGCACAAGAACCACTGCCTTGGTCCATGGGACAAAACAAATGACCCAAATAGAAGCAGCAATAGGCCAAAACTTAAAGATATTAGAAACCTCCATCACAGCATTGCAGGAATCTTTAACCTATCTCTCTGAAGTTGTTTTACAGAACAGTCGAGGATTGGAATTTCTCTTCATGAGAGAAGAGGGCCATTGTTTTGCATTGATGGAAGAATGTTGTTTTTATGCCAACCATACTGGAGTTGTAAAAAAATCTATGAGTAAATTAAAATGACGACTTGAAGAGCGTCAACGAGAGAGAGAGGCCCAAAAAGGGTGGTTTGAATCTTGGTTCACAAAGTCCCCCTGGTTAACTACGCATTTATCAACCCTGGCGGGTCCAATAATAATCCTCACATTATTGCTAACTATAAAACCCTGCTTGCTCAACCATGTAATTTATTTTCTCCAGGCTCAAATTGGACAAGTTAAACTAATGGTAATACCCCACTAGCAGACATGGAATGTGACACCACCCAATGATCATATTTATGATTAAAAGTAGCCAGAAAAAGAAGTGTCGAATGAAAGGTTAATAAAATATGTAGTTGTCACTTCCTGTTTTTCTGTACACTTAACAAAACACTGTTGAAATCTTGAGAAATTTTTGCCAATCATGTTCCCAGAATGTGCTGTCCACAACTGCCAAACTGCAGAATGTACTCCCCCACCAGGTTGCATGCAAACTGAACACTCGCCCTGACACATCAATTAACTTCCCTCCCTGCACTCGCAAGAAAAAGTTTATAACATCTGCTTAAGCTGTTCTCAGGGCTCTCTACTCTTTTCAAGTGAACTCTGAGCCCCAGCATGCTGGACTCCCAATAAACCCTTTGCTGTTACATGAGATAGACACTTGGTGGTCTCTTCTTCCGATGCTCGCCCGACCGTTACTTGGATGATTGAATGTAGAATAGAACATCCAGTCAAAAAGGGATAGTCGGTAGGATTAGGAATATAGTCCATAGGTTTAGGAAGAAGAGTGAGTATAGGATTTGGACCAAAAGTTCTTTAGCAATAGGGTTTCGGTTAGAGAGTGAATGTAAATGTCAGCACATGTGAAGAATGAGTCACAATGATGAAATGCGGAAAATATGTAGGAAAGCAGATATCAATAGAGACATTAGGAAATCAGGCAAAGTACAAAGTGAGTGATAGGATTAGACATTATCAACAGGGTTGAGTTTCAATATATAATCTTAGGAAGAAACAAATATGTAGTCACCAATAAGATTGACATTTGAGAGCATTAGGCAACCTGGACATGGATGAGTTTAGTAATCCATGTTCACTTTCCATTTAGGCTTTTGGGAGAATCCTAAGTGTGACCTTTGCATTTTGTGTCCAGAATACTACTGTGATAAAATGTATGTATAAATCAGTTGACATGAGTATTTCTTCCACCATTTCTGGGAGCAATATTTTGAAGATATACAAATTATTATTGGGCGTACACAGAGATGTACCCTGTGTCTATGAATATAGAAGTAATGCATGAATTGACAATACTGTGAATAAATAATATAACTGATTCCACTTTAAATAATGGATTGATAGAATTGATATTTAAAAATATATAAGAAATCTTATATTTATATAGAATCATTCATTCCAATGAGTTATACATCTAATGGTAATATTAGGGTTATATTTTATCATGAAAGGTGTGTGAGTTCTGCTTCAAAAGTGAGTATGGAAATGGAAAATAATGTGTTTGGAAAGAAGTCTCATGAAAAGACCAGTCAAGAAACATAGAGGAATGCATGTGTTCTGAAGTAGGAAGTAATTGAAAGTGACAAAAAATGCAAATAATTTTGCTAACTTGTGGGTGAAATATAAGTATGGAAAAAGAAATCTAGGTATGATTTGAAGCCCAGAAGGGCATTTTCCCCTTGAGTGGTTTAATTAGCTTTGACTTATGTACTGCACATATGTCTCAGATAAAGTGATATACAATGGAACAGGAATTTGCACCTTGGATGATTGAATAACAAAGAGAACATCCAGTCAAAAAGGATTTGTCGCTAGGATTAGGAAGATAGTTGGTAGGTTCAGGAAGAAGATTGAGTATAGGATTTGGACCAAAAGTTCTTTAGCAATAGGGTGTCGGGTAGAGATTGAATATATATGTCAGCACATGTGAAAAGTCAGTCACAATGATGAACTGGGGAAAATAGTAGGAAAGCAGATATCAATAGAGATTAAGAAATCAGGGAAATTATAAAATGAGTCATAGGTTTAGACATTCTCAAAAGGGTTGAGATTGAAAATGTAATCTTCAGAAGAAACACATATGTAGTCACCAATATGATTGACATTTGAGAGCATTAGGCAACCTGGACATGGATGAGTTTAGTAATCCATGTTCACTTTCCATTTAGGCTTTTGGGAGAATCCTAAGTGTGACCTTTGCATTTTGTGTCCAGAATACTACTGTGATAAAATGTATGTATAAATCAGTTGACATGAGTATTTCTTCCACCATTTCTGGGAGCAATATTTTGAAGATATACAAATTATTATTGGGCGTACACAGAGGTGTACCCTGTGTCTATCAATATAGAGATAATGCATGAATAGACCATACTGTGAATAAATAATATTACTGGTTCCACTTTACATAATGGATTAAATTGATATCTGAAAGTATACAAGAAATCTTATATTGAAATACAATCATTCATTCCAACCAGTTTTATATCTAATGATAATATTAGGGTTATGGTTTATCATGACGGTTGTGTGAGTTTTGCTTCAAAATTGATAATGGAAATCAAAAATAATGTGTTTATAAAGAAGTCTCTTAAAAAGAGCAGTCAAGAAACATGGAGTAATCCATGTGTTCTGAAGCAGGAAGTGATGGAAAGTAAAACAAATGCGTATAAATTTGCTAAATTGTGGATGAAATATACATCCTATCATGTGCATAAACTGGAGAAATAGTAATGTACCAGTTTTGAATGAAAATAAACGTCAAAATACACATTATATCCCATAGGAATCTTCATGCATTGATGTTAAACTGGGTCAGTTACTGTAGAAATATTTGATTTTTTTTTGGTGTCATAATACACTTTATTTTAGCACTAGCATGCCACAGAATGTAGAGGAAAGAGCAATAGATTTTCAGTTATAGCACTAATAATCTAACATTTAATGACTATTTTGGGGAGTCTAGAAATTGCATAAGGCTATGTAACATAATTGTTTTTTATTTAACATTCATAAAAACTTGGAATTTTGGTAATATTTCTCCTTTTTCATTTTTTATTTTGTCAGTTGTTCATAGACCTTCATTTTATTTATTTGTATGTGGTGATGAGAATATAACCCAGTGCCTCACACATGCTAGACAAGCATGTTAACACTGAGTCAGAAACCCAGCTCCTCCACTTTATCTTATCATCAAACACTCCTCACCCTCTTCATTACTCACTTTCTTAATCGTTTTCCCCCTTCTCTCTATTCTTTTTCACTTTCCCTCCTTATGTATTTTTCTCTCATGTCATTACAAACACTAGTATGCAATGAAATTTACATTTAAAACTGATTTTATAGTCATTCTTTTTTCTTGAGAAAATTTAAAAATTATAATCACCTGATAGATATATTACAATACATTTATTATACATATGCATCTATATTCATTCACATGTATTACATATATATATATATACATATATATTTAAAATTACTTTGATTAGACTTTTAGAAATAATATATACCAAGTCTTTCTTAATTTTCAAGTCTTCCAGAATTAACATCTTACAGTGAAAATCAAATAAACATGTTTAAGTTAACAGGTATCATTCTTATTTATCAATACTGATAATTTAAGGTTTTATATCACATTAAGTTGTAATATGGCATATTAACTCTTATGAATTAGAGAAATTTTTTTTTGAAAAACCTATTATTTAAGGACCATATGCACTGACATTTCAAATGGCCTTCTTGTGATTTCAATTTCTATCAATTGTGTGTTAATTAAAAAATACTTATTTTAGTAATTTTCATATTCATAATTGATATAAAGTCAATTGTTTAATCCTTTTTGTAAGTAGTTACTTATTACAGTAGGGGCAGTATTAATAATTCTAAATCTTTATAAGAAAAATGGTACAAAGATATTTTCAGGCAAAATTAAGAATAATTGCGATCTCTAAATGTTTGATTACTGATACATATAATACAGAGCTTTTGATGAGTCTCTTTCCCAGTAAAACATAAAATGCAAAGATACAGTTGGGTATGTATGTCCAAATAAAGATAAGAAAAAATACACATTATCAGTTAGAAACTATTAAATAAAAGATGAAAAGAACAATCCAACACATTGTACCAACTTGTCAGTTGAGTTAGTATTCTGGAAGAATAGCCTAAGACTAGAACTGGTCCATGACAAAATATTCACTAAAAAATGAAATATGAAAAATATAGGAAATACTATGAATTTTTCAGGAGGGTAGGTGGATTAACCTTTAATCTCAATTATGTGCATTTTTAAAACCAGTTTTCTGGTACAATAAAATTGTGATAGATACAACTAAACAAAACAAAGTTTCTGCTTAGCAAAAACTTTTTCAACACTTTTTTAGCTGATATCTTCCCACTCAATTTTAAACCTTTATTTATTTATTTTTTATTGGTTGTTCAAAACATTACAAAGCTCATGGTATATCATCTTTCATACATTTGACTCAATTGGGTTATGAACTCCCAATTTTCCCCAAATACGAGTTGCAGAATCACAATGGTTACACATTCATATTTTTACAAAATGTCATATAAGTGACTGTTGTATTGTGCTACATTTCCTATCCCCTACTATCTTCCCTCCCCTCCCCTCCCATCTTCCCTCTCTACCTCATCTGCTGTTTTTCACTTCTCTCCCTATTCCACCCCCCTTTCTCCTCACTACCTCTTATATGTAATTTTGTGTAACATTGAGGGTCTCCTACCATTTCCATATGGTTTCCATTCTCTCTCCCTTTTGCTTTCCTCTCTCGTCTTTGATTAATGTTAATCTTTTCCTCAAGTTCTTTCTCCCTGTTCTATTCTTAGTTGCTCTCTTTATATCAAAGAAGACATTTGACTTTTGTTTTTTAAAGAGTGGCTACCTTCTCTTAGCATAATCTGCTCTAATGCCATCCATTTCCCTACAAATTCTATGATTTTGTCATTTTTTAGTGCTGCATAATACTCCATTGTGTATAGATGCCACATTTTTTTTTATCCATTCATATATTGAAGGGCATCTAGTTTGTTTCCACAGTCTACCTATTTTGAATTGTGCCACTATGATCATTGATGTGGCAGTATCCCTATAGTACGGTCTTTTAAGATCCTCAGGGTATAGTCTGAGAAGGGCAAAAGCTGGTTCAAAGGGTGGATCCATTCCCAGTTTTCCCAGGAATCTCCATTCTGCTTTCAAAGTTTGCTTCACCAATTTGCAGTCCCTCCAGCAGTGTACAAGTGTACCCTTTTCCCCACATCCTCGTCAACACTTGTTGTTCTGTGATTTCATAATAGCTGCAAATCTTACTGGAGTGAGATGGTATCTTAGGGTGGTTTTGATTTGCATTTCTCTGACTGCTAGAGATGGTGAGCATTTTTTCATGTACATGTTGATGGATTGTATGTCTTCCTCTGTGAAGTGTCTGTTCAGTTCCTTGTCCCATTTGTTGATTACATTATTTGTTATCTTATTGTTTAATTTTTTGAGTTCTTTGTATATTCTGGATATTAGTGCTCTATCTGAAGTGTGAGGGGTAAAAATTTGTTCCCAGGATGTAGGCTCTCTATTTACCTCTCTTATTGTTTCTCTTGCTGAGAAAAAACTTTATAGTTTAAGTAAGTCCAATTTGTTTATTCTTGTTATTAACTCTTGGGCTATGGGAGTCTTATTATGGAATTTGGAGCCCGACCCCACAGTATGAAGATCGTAACCAACTTTTTTTCTATCAGACGCAGTGTCTCTGATTTTATATCTAGCTTCTTGATCCATTTTGAGTTAACCTTTGTGCATGGCAAGAGAAAGAAATTCAGTTTCATTTATTTGCATATGGATTTCAAATTTTCCCAGCACCATTTGTTGAAGATGCTATTCTTTCTCCATTGCATGCTTTTAGTGCCTTTATCAAATATAAGAAAGTTGTAATTTTGTGGATTGGTTTCTGTGTCCTCTATTCTGTACCATTGGTCCACCTTCCTGTTTTGGTACCAGTACCACACTGTGTTTGGTACTATTGCTTTGTAGTACAGTTTGAACTCTGATATCGCTATAACTCCAGATTCACACTTACTGCTTAGAGTTGCTTTCGCTATTCTGGGTCTTTTGTTTTTCCATAAGAATTTCATGATTGCTTTATCTTTTTCTACAAGAAATGCTGTTGGGATTTTGATTGGCATCACTTTAAACCTGTAGAGAACTTTGGGTAATATTGCCATTTTGATAATGTTATTTCTGCCTATCCATGTACAGGGTTCATTTTTCCATCTTCTAAGATCTTCTTTTATCTCTCTCTTTAGAGTTCTGTAGTTTTCATTATATAAATCTTTCACCTCTTTTGTTAGGTTGATTCCCAAGTATTTTATTTTATTTGAGGATATTGTGAATGGAGTGGTTTTCCTCATTTCCATTTCAGAAGTTTTGTTCCTGATATACAAAAATGCCTTTGATTTATGTGTGTTGATTTTATATCCTGCCACTTTGATGAATTCATTTATTTACTCAAGCCGTTTCTTTGTAGACCCTTTTGGGTCTGTTAAATATATTATCATGTCATCTACAAATAGCGATAATTTAAATTCTTCCTTTCCTATTTTTATGCCTTTATTTTCTTTTGTCTGTCTAATTGCTCTGGCTAGTATTTCTAGAACTTAATTGAATAGAAGTGGTGATAGAGGGCATCCCTGTCT